>NW_015113388.1:89610-189687 GCF_001443285.1 Poecilia latipinna
TTTTAATGGTTGCACGAGGAGCAATCATTTACTCCTCCTGGGCATTCAATTCAACTTTTCTGTGAAAATAATAAAAGAAGCAACAAATTCAGTAGACCTATGTGATAGCAGATGCGCCCCCTGGTGTCTGTAAGAGAACATAGCATTTTTATTGAGCTGCCTGCATGTGACCCCGGCAAGTATTTTGTCATTACTCAGCAAACTGGAAACTCCTTCCTTCCTTCCTTCCTTCCCAACAAGAATGTACAAAGTGGCAACAGCTTACCAACTCATTCACTAGTAGTGAATACAATGATACACCCACTGTTAAGAGTGTTTTGAACGTGTGACACCCACTGTGATTCATTTAGACAAACAGCAAAGACAAGGTTGATCATCTTGCCAGGCATGATTAAGATCCGCGATAGTCCCTCAACCCAAAGAAAATGGGTTCGACAGAAAAACAAACCCATCACGGAGATGACTCAACACCGGTGGGAAAAGGAACCAGTCGGATAGCATTTACTCGCTGCAAGGTTATTACTTGTGTCCTTGCATTCCCATCATTGCTTCCTTTGTTTGGTTTAACATATGCATGTTCTGGAACTGAAGTTTTTTTTTTTTTTTCTCACTTGGGAACTGTTTTGAAAAATAATGGCAAATATGTCCTTGTTATTGAGTAGGAGGTACAGCTGTGAGATTAGAAAAGCATTCATAGTTTAGCAAACAGGGTTCCGACACATTTTATTAGAAAAGCCTGGAATTTGCTGGAATCATGTCATTTCCAAGCCTTCATAATTCTGGAAAAAAGAAAATAATGTAATTTTAATTCTTTATTTTCTGTCCCATTATCTCAATAGAGTGACCTTCTTCCTACATTATTGTTCCCTTAATTCTTAAGTTGTTCCTTCTTTTCTTTATTGCTGGTGTACTTACTTTCTTCCTTCCCAATTTTTTCCTCCCCCTTTTTTCTTTTCATTATTCTTTTCTTTCCCTCATCCTTGTTTTGAGTCCTTCCTTCCCAGTCTCCTTATTTGTTATTCCTTGCTTCTCCCATTTCTTTATATCGAAGGAAAAACTATATTGTGTATTTTCTTCCTTCTATGTTTTTTCCCTTCATTTCTTTCATGCCCTTTTTTCTTCTCTTTACTCATTTCAAGACAGACTCAAAATTTGAGGTTGGAAAAAGTGGCAATTTTTTATATTCTTTGTTTGAACCCTGAAGCAAAATTAGGCAATTGGCATTTTTATTACACAATTTTGTGAGGGTAAAAAAAAAAAAAAAGAACATTCATATTTTGCATACGGAATAGCAATAAAATCCTTAAATTTCAACAGAAAAACCAGAACTAAAACCACAAGTGTGTACGTGTAAAAATAAGCAAAGACAAGGGTCAGAAGATGAAGTTTAATCAAGATTAAATATATGCCCAAAATGATTTTGCAACTTATGAATTAAAAAAAAAACAACAACATAAAACTTTAAAGTAAAGAAGATGAGCTTCTCTGTCATACCAATAGTCTTAAACCTTTGTCCTTTTAACAAGTCATGGGGCAAAATTAAACTCTCATTCACCTTATAATACAGTGCATTGATTTCCAAAACCATCGCCTTCCTCCGAGTCTAAAACCCCCACGCATAAACCCATTCACTGAATTATTTACAGACAAATCTTGACTAACTAAAAACCAAACTGGTTAGAAATAAGAAACTTAACAGAAACACGTCTTTAGGTACAGGAATGGCGTTGACTGAGCCATATGTAGTGACAATTTGATCCACAAATCACTAACTGCATTAGAGCCAGGCGTATTAAATTACTGGAAACTCATGAACAAACCCTTATTTGCCTTTGGATAAACACACACACACACACAATGCACAGTGTGATAAAGCCAAAAATAAACAGAACCCTTTTCCTTCAGCCATTTAACAAACCCCAAGTTTAAACAAACGTTGAGAGCACAATTCATCCAGCGGACACAAAAACATGTGGATGCATAAATGGAGATGAATTTGAATGCAGAACACAAGCCAGCCATCACTTTTATTCCAAACACCAGAGATGAAGATCGGTGCAGATGTGAGGCAATCCACGCCAGGAAGAGTAGAGAAGAAACGGCATTTGTGCAACACCGATTTCTGCGCAGATGTAACAGAGTGTGGTGACCTGAAGGAACATGAATTGTTGCTCAGGGTACAGATTACCGACAATGGAGCCAAACACAACTCTCTCAAGTAATATTGACACCACCATCTCATTTAAAGTGATTTTTTTTTTTTAAGGGATTTGTGTTTTAGTCAGACGCGTGACCCATTGTGGAAAAGCAGAGAGGAAACAGCTGCCTGAAAACAAACAAAAAAAACAAAACTGCATTTAGAAGTAACTGGATTTTAAAGTTTTTCTGCACCTTGTACTTAGATGAATTTGTTCACAAGCCAAAGAGGCTGACACTTCAGATGAACATACTGAATTATCACTTGTCCTTCATAAATTAGGCCAGCGGTCTCCATTAAAGAAAACGCACTGCTGCTGCATTCTGCCTGTCATACAGAATCAAGTCATGAAGATGAAAACAATTGTACAGGAAGCAGTAATCTGAAAACTCCTCTGCCTTAGCTAAACGATCCTCCCTGGACTTTACTTAAGCTTAGTGACAAGGAACAGAACATATCATGGTTTCACAACAAAAACAATGACTATGTTTGTGTACACTGATGTTTTTTAATGTGGTGTTTAAGCGAACCAGAGGATCTCTGGAAAAGGCATAGTGTTATGAAGCACATTTCGCAGTATCGCTGGAGTTCCAGAATCATCTGTGTTCTCAAAGGGGGCTGAGGGGAATACATGACCACCATTTCCGACAAACAGGAAAAGTCGGCTCACAGTGTTGGACATGCCGAGTTTCCATTCGTTTTTATGGGCGTCAGTCACACAAGGCCACACTGGGAAGTCCTGGGCCGGTGCGGTCAGCAGGAGGAGGAGGAGTCCAGGGTGGCGGAGGGGGAAAGTGGTAAAACGCAAGTTTAGAGGACACTCCTACAGCTTTGTGTATGCAAGTGCAGCAAGAACAGTTAGTGAATTTACAACGGGAACGCACACTCTTTTTCTTTTTTTCCCCCCAAAAAGGCTCAAACAAGATGTGTAGTATGGTTGGAACTTGGTTCAGGCCTGCACATACAGAATACATCAGTGAAATCTCCAGTTTAAGGGTCTCGCTGTCTCCCTCTGGTGGTTTTTTTCCTCCATAACGGCTCAATTTAGTCCTTTGTACACGGATACAGCCTGCCTTTGACATACATCTCCACCTACACACACGAAACATGAACAAACACTTTCCCTGTGTCTTTAGTCAGGCTTATCTGGTGTAGTAGACTCTGTAGTAAACACTCTTGGAGCGCCAAAGGGAATAGGAGTTGTCAAACTTTAGCAGGTAAACTCCACGGCCGGGGTACTGGTGGCTGCCAGCGTACACTTCCTCGTGACAGTCCCGCCGGTAAACCGGCACAATCTCATCCACGTGAGGCTTCCCTGCCTCCTTCTTCACCTTCTCCTCCTCAGTGGGAGGATCACCTGAGGACAGAAGGACAATGGGAAAGTTTAGACCGGAGAATAATAGAGAAATGATTGAATTAAGTCCAGTTTAAGGTATCGAGATTTTTGCAACGTTATGGTTTCGAAACTTCAAAACTATTCCTTTGATAAACCGCTTAACATCATGTATTTTTTGCTCTGTTCTTTCCATTTTTAGCAATACTAAAGATATTTTTACTCAGTGTTATTGAGTGCAGGAAGTTCAAGGCTTAACAAATGCAAACTAACTGAATGAGATCCCTTACCTTCATCCTCCTCGTCTTCGTCGCTGGACTCCGACACGTGCACACTGACTGAAGCAGAGGCAGCGTCTGTCCACTCGAAGAACACCCCAAAGCCAATGTCATAATAGTCTGTTGCAAACTCCCAGAACAGGTAAGATCCTTCCTCGTGGGTGGGGACGCGCACCGTCACAACCTCGCCGCGCCCCACCGTGATCACGCTGTCGGGATCCTGGCGGATCTTCTCCTTGAAGTCCTTGATCTGCGGCCGCGTCCACATCGACGGTGCAGCGATGACTGGTGGGGAGTCTGCTGTGATTGAGGGAGAAGAAGCAATTTATGATCTGTTGAAGGGACCTGCTAGCAAACTAGGAGCCCAACCCTACATAAGGCTGTGATAAATCGATTTATCAAATTTTCTGGTTTTAAAGACTGAATTTTGTGGAAAATCTGGATTTTTTTTTTCACCAATGCACTCCTTGGATTTCCATAGTTCAGAGTAATGATAACCCACCCAAGCAAAACTATCTTTATTCACAAGCATGTTTTACAGCTTCTGTTTATTTCAACCTTTAATTCAGGTCAATTCACAGAGGGAAAGATTGAAATAGGATATTTTCGATCATTTGTAACTCCTTTTTAAGAACAAAAAGTAAGGAAATAATTATATATATATACATACACACACACATATCTGGGATTTTATTTTTAAGATACATCACCCAACTTCTGTCTATACCCTTAGGATACACATTACACTCCCGATTAGCAATTATTCTAGCTCATAGAAACTGAATGACAAACAATTACCAGATCCAACAGGCTGATGAATAATTTGTTCATAAAGTGTGTGTGTGTGTGTGTGTGAATGATCAGCAGAAGTGGTGGGGTTTTGCTTACACAGCTATCCCTCTGACATTTTGTCCTCCACATTATCTCTTACTGGGACACCAGCTGTCCCGGTTTGTGTTTTGGAATAAAATCAATGCCTTCCACATTTCCTGCATGACTTCTTTTTCCTTTGCAACTAGGACTTGTGGCCAGAGGATACCTAAACATATCACGTATCACTTGGTCCAGCACTTATCCTCCCTGCCCTCAAGGTCACATAAGCAAGCACAGAGTGCGCCATTTCCTCCTGCCATTAGCTGCGCTAAAAGGAAAATGTGGATCTTTCTTTATGAGTTCAAATCCTGCATGTGTTTTATTTTTTCCCCAACAAGAGAGAGAGAGAAAAAAAAAGCTACAGCCAACAAACCTAATAAAGGCCCGTTTTCTGAGACCTCCTCTGCCGGCTCTGGCTCCGGCTCCCTGTCCAGGCTCTCCGAATAAGAGTCCGACTGGCCTCCGTTGACCGTAGGAGCTTCCTCGCTGGAAAGTGGTGAAGCAGCACATGACGTCCCAGCTGCTGAAGCGGAGGTCACATCGCCGCTGTTAAAGCTGTTAGCATCCAAGGAGCCGTGCATCAACAAGTCATTCTGCTGCTGTTGCTTCTGTAAAGCTGCCTAAGACAAAAGAACGGCAAAAAATTAACCATCACGCAGAATATTCCACACTGGAACTGGAAGATATTTTAAATATCCAAACTAAAATACAACAACCAAAACCAATAAATCGGAAATAGAAACTACAAACTACAAACAACCAAAATAAATCATTGTGAAGTCTTTGTGAGCAATATTGTCCTTCAAAAAAATATTGACCATCAGAAGGAAATTATCAAGCTTGTTTTAATTTCTCACGCGATTAACTGCTGATGCCTGCACATGACCATGCTTTGATGTAAAAATGTGCCATTTCGGCTACATCCATCTTCCCATAAACTCTTGACTATCCTTGCTGAGGAAAACATCCTAACAGCATGATGCTGCCACCGAGTTTGACCGTGGAAGTCGTGTGTTCAGGTCGGTGTTATTGCAAAAGTTGTCTGCATGAAAACAAATAAAATACATAGAGTTGCAGATTTTTTTTTATATTTTTTGTTTTTTACAAGAGTTATAAAAACCCATGTTTTCCTTCTGGCTCTTTGTGTTGGTGTGTCCCATAAAACTCCAATAAAATACATTAAAACCTGTGGTTGCATGGTGAAAATGTTCAAAGGGCTTGCATACTTTTCAAGGCCAGAGCAAGCTGCTGTCCCTCTTGCTGTTGTTACCTGCTGCTGAGCCAGCTGGACCTGGTAGAGCTGCTGCATGTACTGCTGATAGTGCTGCTCCTGAAGCTGGCGGATAAGGCTCATCTGTTGCTCTGGGTTGTTGGGGTACTGCTGCGCCGCATACTGTTGGAACTGCACTGCTGTCTGGGCGTTCAATGCCGCCATTATCTGTTGTCTGGTTGAAATAACAAGAGGGACGCTTTGAAAGTCAGGATTGGTAATAACAGGTTTGCCTGGAAATGTCTTGATAATAGTGAAATCTGGAGGTCAGTTTTGCGTTAGGACTCTATAAACACCTCACAGCGACACGTACTTCTGCTGCTCGATCCGTAGCCTCTCCTCCTCTGCCTGCCTCCTCTCCTCTTCCTCTCTTCTCAACCTGTCCTCCTCCTCGAGCCTCTGTTTCTCCTCCTCCTGCCTTTGCCGCTCCCTCTCCTCCTCTTCTTGCCTCAGTCGCTCCTCCTCTTCTTTCCTAAAGATGAGCAAAAACGGAGAACGTGGGCTCAAACGTGCATGTCTGAAAATCGAAAGCATATTTTTTTAGGCATAAAAATGGCACTTCAGATACTTTTAGGTTGGTATATTAATGTAAAACCCTTAACTGAATTGTGCTTCATTGCATATAGATGAAACTTTGGCCAAATTAGTACTTGGACACTGCGGCAAACTTGTATACTTTACCTTTTCCGCTCCTGCTCCTCCCTTTCAATCCTGTGCGATATGACGTAAGGAGCAAAGAGGTTACAGCACTTATTGAGAAGCTTGACAAACTCCACCATGGCCTCTTCTTTCTCCATATTACCTAGGGAGGCCCACTCCTTCCTGCACAGAAAGTAACATGGAAGGTAAAAGGCACAATTAAATCATGAACAAACAGCCATGCTAATTACCTGCTAGTCAGAAACTTAGATAAAAAAAATCTAGTGCAGTAAAAGAAATTCATCAAACTCATAAAATGTTTTGATTGAATTTAGCTCTTATTAATAGGGGGTCATAAACTGATACTTGACCCAAGCTACCTTCTCTGAGTCAATATGTTGAGTTTTCATAACGACACAAAAACAAATACAAAGACTACATAATTCATATGAAAGCAAAGTCGTATTCTGCGGTTACCTTCGATCGTTTCCCAAGACGTCAAAGAAGCCGACTTCCGGGGATGCATCAGGATTATAAGGGCCCAGCAACACCTGTTTGTGAAGGGCCACAAGCCGAAGCTTTTCCTCATATGTAGGGTGGAAGGCCTTGCCATCTTTATCTATTCAGGAAAAAGTGGAAGAATTTAGTTAGCATATTCTTAAAAGCTAAATTATGCTGAAAGAAAGCCTCTGAATATCGCAACAAACATGTGATACAAAGAGGACACAGAAGAAATTGCAATTTCAAATCAATATGATCATCTATGCAGAAAATCGGTAACAATTACATGACTGAACCAGGAGGTCACCATGACAATCTGTATAAACTAAGCAGGGCTGCTTTGAGAAAAAAGGTGGTCAGAAAGGCAATGCTTAGGACTTAATAAATGTTACAACTACAATACATAGTTTTTTCAGTGAAGAGTACAACGTGTAGATAGGGAGCAGCAGATTTATAATGGCGCTGACAAACTAAGGAGATCAAGAGGCAGATTTATGTACTGTGTGATATTTAAACAAGTAGAATGAACCCAAACTGACAAACTGGGGAGAAAATACAAAGCAGAGATTTCCTTTGTGCAGAGTGGCAACCAGGCCACTTAGCTGTTTGCACAGTCATCAGTAGTCTTCTGTGCTAAGAAAAACAACCCTCATGGCCAGTGCTGGAGTTGCTCACGCGTTGAAGCGCCTCTTTTTTTTGCACGGGTTTAAAATATAAGTGAAGGACTTGGAATTAAAAGAGGTGGAAACATTTCAAGAGAATACTATTTTGTAGAGTTAGCAGAGCCTTATAATTGGCAACATTCTTAGTGTAGTAAAAAAGAAAGCAATCATAGTTATACTGTCTGACATTTATATAAATTCGGTTAAAAGCAACCAGGCGTGCATCTGTCCTCATTTGTAACTCTTTGACTTCATTAAAATGCCCCATAAACGTTCTATAGAGCTGCAGTAAAAAGACTGGGCGTGTTAAAAAGCCCCCAAGCAAGTCGCTGAAACCTGCCACATTCATTTCAGAGTGGCCAACTGCTTCAGACAACATGACAAGATCTATATCACTCCAACTGAATAACCTAAACCCAGAAAACACAGCGGGTTTACATCACATACAACCGCAGTCCAAAACCTCAAACGCCTCGCTCTTGTTTTACGCCTCAACGGTCAGCTAACATGTCGTTAGCTACTTATTAGCTAGAGAGCTAATAGGCGACTGACAGTTAGCAGGTAGTGGTAGCAAAATGCTAACCACAGTCAGGAGAAAACCGGGCTCACAATACATTACGCGCTTAAAAATAAAAATCTCCGCATAACAGCACCAGAGGTGATACATCATAAGAATTTAACATACCTTTAAAAAATTTAAGGGCCAGTCCGTACAGCTCCAGTAAAGGAAAGCCCCATTTCCTTTCTATCGCAGATTTGCCTGACTCTCCATCGTCGCCCTCTTCGTCCGCCGGTGTATCTGTCCCAGGTTGAGTGGGAGCGAGATTCGGTTCTTCCACCTGGTTCTGCTCGTCCTCGGGGTCCGGGCTGAGGGTGAGGCCGTCGATGGAAACTTCGAGCCGGCTGGTCGTAGCGCTGTCGAGGTCGCCGCTCTGAACCTCTGTCGCCATCATTGTAGACTGTCAGCTGAAGCAGCCACGTACCTACTTCCGTTTAGACCTGACGGAAGATCCGTTTTTTTTTTGTTTTTTTTAAATAAGTAAACAGTGACGAGGCTTTAACCCGAAAGACAGAACACATTCATATTGGATTATTTACACATTTACTTCATTTTAAAGCAGACTTAAATAAAAAGGAGTAGATTCACAGAAAAAGTGAATGACAATTATAGCTTAATATACATTACTTAAAACCAATGGAATGTCCAACTATGGACATAGACCAGCCAGAATATTCATTCCCTTATTCTGATAAACATTTTTTTCTGTCCTTGATAGCTCCCGGTCACACTGTCTCTTGCATCTGGTGTTCACTATCAGCCCATATTTGCACAGTTTGATTTTTTGCAGCTTAATTTCAACCTTTTTTCTTTATTTTACACTGAGACTATGTACAACATTTGATTGACATTTTCTAAAGGAAACATACTGTAGGGGAAAAAAAAACATTCTAATTTCCACCTGTAGTGCCAGTGCCAGCTGAGGTCAAGTATAATTTAATAAACTGAATTGATAAAACCAGTATACATAAATCATGATTCAAAACCAGTCAAACCACTCCAACTACAACTCTACACATGCTAAGTAAGACCATTGCTTGATTTAGCTATATATCTTCACCATTCACATTAACCAATGGCTAATTTGTACTGTGTATGAAATAAAGCAATGGTGCAATGAGAAGTGTGGGAAAAGATTTGATAAGATTTAATTTCTAACATAATGAGAATGATAAAATATCTATTTATGAATTAACTTTAGCAACTAAAATTTAAGTTGCAATGTTATGTGTAAAGTTCAAATACCAAAGGACTTCATCTGAATCAACTAAACAAATAAAGAAGTCGTGGAAGATGCTCCCAGCCCCTCAAAAACGAAAGTTAAAAAAAAAAAAAAAATAGTTCAGACATTTTCAAAAACATTGGAGTAGATAAATGGGCTACCAGAAGAATCTGACCATTCTTGCAGTAAAACTGAAATACCTCTTAAATACGCAAAGACCACACTGAAAGGAAAGGCCCATAAGGTAGTTGACATTTTCACATATCTCTGCAAACCTTTGAGGTTGATCTACCAGCCTGACTGTGGAACAAATGCATGTGGGCCAGATCAAACTGTTAGTTTGCCAAGTCTTTGGAAGGTGTGAACCTGTTTTTGGATCCTGAGGCAGCTGCTGACTGGAAATAGCCATTAATCCCTACGCACCTCTGGTGTCTGAAGTGCAGTCCTGACTGTACACAAACATTGATTCCTTTTAACAGTTTAGTTTCATTTCTGTAGCCCAAAGCTTAATGATAACCCACATTAAAAATGAATCAAGACAAAACCGTTTGTCTTTACTTAATATTAGTAAAACTGTAAGCTTTGTTACCTGTTTGTATTTGCAGAATTGCTTCGAGGAAGCATATTGCTCTCTGAGAACTTATCACTGACAGTCACAAGGGAGCTGGAAGTTTAACACCCTCATTTTGCATAGCAATATGGTCTGTGTTCACAGGCAATACCCAATTAAGGTCCTCAGACAGAGCGACCGAAAGAGCTGTGAACGTCCTAAGCGACAAGAGCATCCTACCTGAACAAAGGTGAAGGTGTAAAAGCGCTGAGATCAATAAGCACTAATGTTGATGGGAAATTACACAGCAGCTCTCAGGTACTGTAAATTCACAAAGCCAGCAAGTTCGCTGCTACACACATGCTGAATGACTTACATTCTCACTTTTTTTTTCTTTCAAAATAGGACGACAAAAAAATTGATGACTTTAAGATATTTATATTGCCAAACATGGAGCCTTTTTCCTGTGGTTTACCGCAGCATGAGATTAGCCCTATAAGTCTTGTGAGTCATCCAGAGTCTGGATTTCATTTAGTGATTCAGTTTTGCAATGTTAAAGTCAACCCACACCCAGAGAAGTTTCATATATAGTAAAACACTAATTTTTCAAAGGACATTTCTGTAAAAGCCGCCAAACTAATGATCAAGTGCACTGTTAAGTTGTTAACCGAATAAAAGCTAACTCTTACTAATCTTGTTAAACAAAAGGGGACAAATTATCCTGTCTGCGATCCTAGATGGACTATTGACTTGATACCTATACAGGTGAGTCTACTAATAACAATTGGCCATTCCTTTGGGCTTCTTTTGAACTGGAGTTTGTGTATTCCAGTTAACATTGTCCCACTTAGGAAGACAGTGAAGTATAATTTTAGGACAACATTATCTTTAAAATAAATAAATAAATAAAAAAACAAGATAAACCTGTTTGTGGATAGACGGATGTATGTTATACCTGTAAACAAATGTATTTATTAATTTATTACACAATGTGTAATTGTGTAAAAGAAAAATAACAAAAATAAATAAATAAAAGTCTGAAAAGTTTGGCATGTATTTGCATCCGTACCGTTTGAGGCAAAGCTGTCTACGACCTTACAGCTGAGAGCCTTTGGAAAAATCTGACAATTCTTCATGGCAAATCGGTGAGACTGAACAGACTAAAATCTGAAGTTAAGAGGGAATTTTTGGTATTTTAAGGACCAAATTGACAATTAGTTACAAAAAACAATAAAATCTGGTAAAATATGTTTGGTTATTTTCCAAATCACTTTCTTTCAATATAAAACTTATGAAAGTTTAACAAAAACTGTGGGTGTATGTCTGTGCCTAGTGCATTTTTGGTTAAAACATGTTTGTTTTTCATTCAGTGGGTAGAGAATCCAAAAATTCCGAGAAGCGATACTTCATAACCAAATTACTCAAATAAAGGTAAAAAAAGTACAGTGTAGTAAAAATACTACTAAAGGTAATTTTTTCCAAAACGTTACTCAAGTAAATGTAATTGAATAAATGTAAATGGTTATTACTAAACTCTACCTGTCAATTTAGGAGGAAGGCAGTATAAAATGGAAGGAAGCTACGACTTCCTTCCATTTTATGCTAATTTAATGACTACACTTTTCAGGCTTTTATGGTTAAAAACTGAAAAAATATGTCTATCAGAGAAAATCCCAATAAATATTTGAAGTTTTCAATTATGACATTACAAATTGAGAAAAGGCTTAAGGGGACAGGGCTAATATTATAACTCAAACTTTAAGATAAATGACAGTTTTTCATTGTGTTACTTGACATGGACTGGGTTTGCAAATTCAGTACCAAGCCATGGGATTCTGTCTTCCTGCTGTCGCACGGCGAGCCCTTTGAACTTGTGCCCTGTTGGGAATATTTCCGTCCAGTTTCCGACTGTCTCCCTTTGAAGACCACCGGTCCATTAGTGTAGCTTCACCCATTTCAGAAGCGGATAAATGTTTTCTCTGTCAATGTGTATTGAGGCCCGCAGCTTCCATTACCCCCCGCCTTTATATAGGCCCGCGGCCGCTCCACCGCTCCGGGTGTGATGGTTTACACCTCCTCGGGCCCGCAGACGTCTGAAGTCGCTGCGCGGTCGCTCCAGTGCCAGTCGGCCCCGATGGCTGACCCATTCACACGTCCAGATAGCAACTACCTTTGATCGCGGAGGGATATATTAACTCGAGCAAACTCGAAGGATTCAATCTCAGTTGGACACTAGAGGTAGGACGCGGAGGACCATGTCTGCGGTTAGTGGGAATATGCGCGTCGGGGATCTAAGTCACTTCCAGATGTATCAAGAGGGGCCCCTGCAGTTGAACAGCGCGGTATCGTCAGGTCAGTTTCTTTAGGATCTAAGCTTTCTGTAAAAGTAGATAATTTCAGAAAGTGTATGCATCTACACTCTAGCTGATTCTTCGTGCCATTTACTCATTTCCCCAAACTTCTTCTAGACTATGGAGCCTCAGACGTTACAAACTACTTTACCTCAACAAAACCTGGTGCGAGAGAGGACAAGTGCGTTGCTATTCTGACCCACAGGAGAAAGAGGACCAATTTCACCCAGCAGCAAATAGAGATTCTGGAGAAAGTTTACTCTGACACCAAATACCCAGATATCTACTTGAGAGAGCGACTGGAGGCTCTGACTGGGCTGCCGGAGTCCAGGATTCAGGTAATGTACTTTAGGTTGACGGATTTAACTCAAGAGAATTGGTTTTCAATGATTACTTGTGACAAAAATAAACCACTCTTTTTTTTATTTTCTTGCCTCAGGTGTGGTTTCAGAACAGAAGGGCCAAGTCACGTCGCCAAGTTGGCTCCACAAAAGCATCCAGCGCACCACCAGGAGGCCCCTTTGGGCAACTTCAAAGCAGAATGTGTCCAGAGAAAGGTAATTATTAAATAAAATCAGTAGAAAGCCCCCGGACCCCACTATTGGATCAGCAATCTTTTCTTACTTGGCTTCTTTCTTTTCCAGTCTACGATAGCCATGGTACTGAGGTACACAGGTCAGGAGGTCTAGAAGATGGTTGGACCGGCGTTCAGCTCAAATCCAGCAGCTACGAACGGGAGCTGCCTTCCTGCATCTACGACAAGGGAACCAGAGCCCCAGCAGAGCAGATACAGATTAAGCCTGCCGGGGCCGTCCCAAGCTGCTGCATCCCTCTTTATCCTGATGAGTTGGAGCACCATCCAAGAACCAAAACCAGCATGCCTGGCAACCAGGGCCCACAAATTCTGGTGGAGTATGATAATTTCCCACCAAATAAAACGATTGGACCAGAGATGAAAGTTGTGATTCCTCCCCTACCCACGCAAGAAAGCTTCAGCAGGTCATCCCCGCAGGATAAGGAAGGCCAAATGCGGAATCCACAACCGAAGGCCACAGAAAGGTTCAACCAGTTTCCTCCAGTCTTTAGTGGAGAGACACAGGACATCAGTGACTCTGATTCTGACTGGGAAAGTGATGCCATGACTGGCTTTCATGGATTTATGTGATGTTAATGATAATATATTTATTATAAAGCTGTAATAAGACTGTTAACACAAAAAACTAAGAAATCTCTTTATATGTGTTAACTGGAATCTATTTTTGAATAAACTCAACAACAATAAGCAGTTGAAATCGCATGTTTAATATAAAAAAAGAGGGAAACATTTATATACAACTGCCCTGAGGCGCTCTCATATACATTTGTACAAAACAAACAGGAAAGAAGTGTTGACTTGAGATCTTAAGGGTTAAGTCAATAATGCAGGCTTCATTTGTGGGGGGAAAAGGGAGTTGCAGCAGCAGCCATGCCTGAGGTGGAAATGCTAAGATCTTAGAGAGTAAAAGGCATCGAAACCCAACATTTCTCCTTTATAAAAATACCAAAATCTCTTTTCAGTGCACACAAAAATTACAAAAGCCATTTCTGAACATACAGCAGAAATGTTGACAATAGTCCTAATAATCATATAATATACAATTATCTACAATCAGTTTTATAAAACATTCTTCAGCCTCCCCTGTGCTTGCCAGCGGCGGAGCAACAGAACAAAACACTTACAGGGGGAAACATTAGGGACAGGAAATATTTCTTCACAACCATACACATCTATGCAAAAATAAATAAATACAGACTATAAAACTGTTAGAATCAATGTTTGGCACATGGAAACCAATAAATAACACCTAAGAGCTTGGAGATCTCAACTGTGGCAGGTAAAGATACAGATTAGTGATGACAGGAGACTGTTTCAGGCTTGTATTGGTTGGTTGCACAAACATTTTTATACAATAAAATGGGTGGGTAAAATACATGACATCACCCTCCGTTTAGAAAACCCCGGGAATCCGAGACAAACTTCGTCCAAACTTGGGCTTGCACAACGGTGAGCCACGGTGTCAACACGGCCCAATGTTTGTCGCCTTAACAGCTCCGTTTTCAGGAGACGGCAATAGTAAGCCTCATTTCAGTGTGTGCATGCACCTGTGTGCGTGTGTGTGTGTGCGTGGTTGTGTGTGTGTTAGGGAGGATGTAGAGACTCAGACCGCATTGGTGTTGTTGGCAGCGAATGCGTGCAGATTGCCCAGCTGACTAAGACCACTCTGGATGTGTGCCACGTGGATTTCAACGTTATTCTGAAAGCAGCTGGAAAAAGAAGATTAAAAAGTCATTAAAAAAATAAACAAGCAATCATCTGCCTCTCTAAAACCTCCTAAAAGTTTTCATATCCAAATTTTTTTTTTTTCAATTGTCACTTTAAAATAACATATGGTTTGCAAACAGTTTTTATGTGAGAGATCAACACCAGTTAGTAGCATAATTGAAGTTGTAACAAAGATCTTAAAAGTTTGGCATGCATTATTTTCTACCAAGTTTGTACATCTGGACACAGAATTTCTATAGCCCATTGTTTGCAAATCAGCTCAATATGAGCCCGATCAAACATACAAGTAATGCCATAAGATAATTAATTGGATTGATGTCTGGTCTTTGACTGGAACCTTCTAACATATGATTATGTTTTGATCTAAAACTGGTGTCCAAATCTTTAGCTTGCTTATAGACTAAACATACAATATTTCATTGGAACAAATAAAGTAGATTAATTTGGTAAAAATAAAAACAGCATCCCCGTAGCATGATGGTACCACAACCGTGTTTCACCATGGCATAATATTTTTAAGGGCTGTGTGGAGTCTAAACTAAACTCCAAATCGAATTCTTTATAATTTGTAGTTTCAATGTGATGAAAAGATAAATATATTTAAAGTCACAATTACACATTTTTTATTCACCTGGAGCATGACTACAAAAAAGCAGAAGGAACTATTTGTAGGTGGTTTACCTGAGGTTGGATGAATCAATTGATGCTTTGATGTCATTCAGGGAGTCTGTTAGAGATTTAAACTCAAATGAATTCAGATCTCCTCCGTCTGCAAGACACTGAAACAAAAACAGGACACTGTGTAAGGATTTGCCACACATGAGCATAACCAGTCTAATTCTTGTCATGTGTTGCTGTGAGCGGCAAAATGTCTCTCTGTTCTCCAACCTTTATCTGTAGCAGCAACGCGGTGAGGCGGGAGACTAGGTGTGTGAGGCTGGCGTTTGTCACGCTTGGCTGGCCGTCCCGCTGCGTGTTGCTCAGCTGCACCATCTGCTGGGCCTCTTCTTCGCAACGCCGCCGCAGATCTGTGGGATGGTCAGCTGGAACCATGCCCTGGTCTGGAGAGAGCTGAAAACATAAACAATTGTATGTAGCAAAGCCTCTTGTCCTCCACTTTTCACTACCTATATGGCTACAGATAAACATGGTGCAGACAGTGGGATTTAAAATAAGTCTCAGTGACTAATCCTGCTTGGATTTAAGCATTCAGTTTTGACTTACTTCACAACAGAACTGCTGAACTTCATGCAGCACCTTGTTCAGATCTTTATTAAGCTGCTCCAGTTCGAGCACAGTGGTGGCATAACGCTTCTGAAAGTCCAGGTCGATTGGCATCGAGTACGACTTCTGAACACAGGAAACCAGCATGCAGGTGAGGTTAAGCTCCATCTCCAAAGAATTTACTATTAGTCATATTAGTTCATGACTTTACCAGTTTCTCTGCCTCCGTGTTCATTTCTTTTAAGTGCTTTATGTGCTCTTTCTTAATCATGAGGATTTTAGATAGCCTCGTCTGAAAAGCAGAAAAATGTGTTTGAAGTGGCGCTGGTTTTTAATGATTCAAACCATTTTTTGACAGGAAATACTTACAACTTGGACAAGGAATTTTACAGGAAATCCACCCAGTGTTTCTCCCTCTGTGCTGGGCAGCTTGGTCCTCCATGGTGAAGCGTTCATAAGAGGATCATTGTCCTGGTTTTTGAAAGAAATTGAAATGTATGTTGATAACCAGTTCAGACAATAAGAAAAGAGAATTACACAGAATGAGGAAAGTACAACAAAATGTTAACTTATTGTGCTGTAAAATGACCATCCACTGTTTGCTTCAATCCTCTGGGTTTGTTGGAAGTTGTGATTGTGTTATATCACCTTCCTGATTGAAGTGAGTTTTCTTAGCCCAATATTAGCTCCTACTGCTATCAATTACATCCAACTAAGGAATGTATTAAACTGACAATGTCAGATACGGGAATGTAACCGCAGATGAAGCTAGTTTTTTACAAAATACAGACTCAGAGTAAGAATTCATGCTAGGCCTTTCTGACTCTGGAAAGTTGATCATCTCTTAAATTCTCAATAGAATACATTGAAGTTTGTAACATCACAAAATGGAAAATAGGTTCAGGAGGCACTGCCTACTGAGGAGAACCAGACAGTTAACCAAAAACTGTGGATGGATGTAGGTTTACCATTTGTACAGGAGTGGTAACAGATGGGTAGGGCGCTCGAGGAGGAGTCATGAGGTTCTGTATGTAGCGTGTTGACCGGTGCTTCTGTGCGAAGGCAGAGATGGGCATAGTTTCATTGGGCTCATTGCTCTGAAAAACAGAAACATTGCCAAATTAAGACAAAAAATTAATCCACCTTTTCCTATGTTTATATATTTGTTAGAGCAACTGCCTACTGTGGTGTTATTTCATCAGCAACAGAAGAAGGTAAACGCTTTACCAGGACTTCGTAATCAGGCACAGTGTGAGTTCCCAGGCCGCTGCGGTCAAAAGTGACACGGTAAGTTGCAGCGCTGGTGTCAACAGCATCAATCTGCCCCGTGAAAAGCCCGTCATGGACGCCTCGAAGCCGAGCTGGACAAAAAAATATTGTAATCAAAACTGAAAGGTGACTGAAGTTAAAGCACATAACGTTTTCATTGCAGTGACCTCACCTGTGACTTTAGTTCCTATGATGAGTGGTAACGGGATTTCATCGGGAAGGTCTTTGCAAGTCGACACGTCTGACAACTTCCTCTGCTGCAGAAGACGCATCTTCTGGCGCTTTTGTCTCAGGGCCGTTCGCTCTTCAGCAAAGAAGGCAGATGAACACCTAGGTGGATCATTAGAGTCCAGCAATGAGATGCCAATTCTTTTCTACTGCAGAGTTCAGAGTTGCTCAAAAAAAAAAAAAAAAAAAAAAAAAACTAATGAAAAGGAGCTAATTCATCTTTTATTGTAAAACTCAAAGCGCACCGTCTTGGTTTCCCCATCAGCCTCCTGATTGTTCCCCACTCGACTCGAGTCAGTTTTCTTGTTTTTAGGTTGGGAAAAGATTCCTTGAGGCACAAGCAAAATTCATTGTCACCTTCAAAAAGAGGCCTGGAAAAATAAACGAACATAGTTTAGTGAGGGAAATAAATGAAAACACAATTATTCAATTTTATTTTTAACTAAAGATATTTACAGATTATAAACATAAGTACACAGTCATAATTTGAATACAAGTTCCGATGAGGCTCGCTTGTCAGATTAAAAGGAGCACTGAAAGGTTCAAGTGGGTATTAAATGTACTTTTCATCCACATTTTTGTATTAAAACTATTATTAGTCTGACATAATATTCTAATCTCGAAACATGAATGTCAGTTTGGCATGAACTGTGTCTAAAATGACAAGCAGAACTAATTTTTTCCTGATTTATGTGTCCTAAATCTAGAAGTATTAATTACTATGGGTAAAAGTGAGAAATTACCTGTCAATATTGGAATAAAACCATTCATAGATGCACCATTTGTGAGCTTTGGGTAGCTTAAGAAGGTTTCTCAACCTCAACCCAATTTTTTGTGACGCCTTCTTATCTGGTGTTACGATGTTAGAAAACTTCTGCAAGACAAGTAAAATAGTCATTTAAGTAAATATGCAAACACAATAAGTGAACATTCAGTTTAATGGACTCATCACAAGGCTTTTTTTTTTTTGCCAGACTACTAAAAATGCCAAATCTCACAGATTCTATCTAATTACTTTTTATTATCTAATATTTTTTAAGGGCAAGCTTTACACAAATGTTTTGGCAGAAGACTAGAAACGGATGTGGAAAAATAAGGTATTAAGTCAGAATTTTTATAAAGAACAAACAAAGCTGAGCTGAGGCAATTCCTATGTAACGGTGTATGAATCTCAGCCTTGTGAAAAATTTTCTTTTAGTCTGCTGAATATTTCATGAAGTGTCTTTGAATACACACATACAGCTCCGCTCTGATGTCGTCCCATATATAATATTCAAGGCTACAGAAACAATGCTACAATTGTCAGTCGCCAAATTTCCACACTTAAGGCACCATTCCAGAAATTCAACCAGAACAGTAAAGTACACGTCACTTCTCCTTTGTAATTATCACAGGTTAGGAGCTTTTCACCTGTGGTGTAGTGGTGACTCTCTGGCTCCTACGAGGAGATCTGGAAGAGATTCGCTGTTGGGGCGGTTCGTCTTCATCCCGAAACGAGCGGCTTCTCTTAGAACTCCGCGTGGGCTGAGGAAACAAACGTAGGGTTTGGCTCAAAGAAAACAGTTATTAGACATTCTCTTTTCATCTCTTTCTAAGAATTTATAAGCAGTACCAAGATAAAATACCTGGCATTCGATGAGATAAAAGTAAACTAAACTGAGTCTTCATTTTTTCTTAAAAACCTCCATTAAAAAAAACTAAACAAAAAATAAATATTGAAGAAATCCCTTAAATTGAATTTGATTTTCTTTTATACCAATGTGAGAAATTTGCCCTTCTGTTATTGCATACCAAAACAAACCATAAAAATGTATTTTAATATACGATAACTGACTGGTACAATAACAACCCACATGATCCGGATCATTCCAGTCTTAGCCCTTATTGTGTTTCTTACTGTGTCCATTGTGATGGAAGAATGTCGTCCTCTGGTGTTGTGTGCTCTTGTGAAGCTGTTCTTTTCATTTAATGAGTTGGACAAACTGCCCTCTGTAAAATAGTCAGTGGATCCGTTTAAAATAACATCACTACTAAACACAGAAGACAGGTTTTGAAAAGAAAACTCAACATGTTGTCTAACACATGAGAAAAACTGAAGCTGACAGCACCTAGACGGTCAAAGAAAGTGACCACCGACCTTTTAGACTGACGAGCGCCTCAGCTGAGGAACCTGAGGAAAAGGAAAAAAAAAAAAAAGTACCGTCAGACAAAAACAAAATAGTATAGAAAGAAATGAAGTGGACTAGAGATGAAGTGGAACATTTTGAGGTGACTGGAATCGGATGTTTCACACTTCATCCATATGTTAAAACAACAAGACAGAGCAGACAAGCAGACTTAGTCATTTTCACTACTAATCAAGTATAAAAGTTAAGTCAGAAGAAGCTCAAGAGATGCAAGACACAAAGGAAACAGTATTTTCAACAGAAACGCATCAGGTGTTCATTCAGGCTACTAAAACGGACGTTCGGCCACAGAAGATAACAGGTAGAGGAAGTCAAATTGTAACATTTTTAACTTGTATCAGAGTTCAGTATATTTGTCATGTGACATGGTGGATTAGAAAATGTAGGTAGTCTTAGGGAATTCTTATTGTTCAGTTACAGGTACAATATAACAGAGGCAATATTTAAATGGGGAACAGAAAATGCTAACAATGATGAAGAGGTGTGGGGAGGGGGGGTTGCAATTCAATAAGGCAGGTAATACATGTGCCCTATCTGCCAGTATGTGAACCTACCATTATTTTAGCATTTGTTTTTAAAAAGCTGAGATGGTAACTTTACATAACTTGTCATGTAAAGTCGATTTCCATGACTTTGTGCTAGTAGAGAAACATATCTGCGCTCTTAAGCACTACAGCAAATATATTTTATTCTTCAATATATTGATAGCTGTATTTTTTATTTTTTTTTTAGATGGACGTAATTAGTTAGTAGTAATGCTTATTTTAATTATTTCTCCCAGTTTGTATTGAACAGGGGCAATCTCAGAAACTGCACTGGGGGTAATACGCAGAATTATTCATTCACAGACATTCATCAGTGTTTGAATATGTGTATTAATGGGTGAGGAGCTGAACGTTTGGAGTTCTCAGAGTTCAAAAAGAAAATGCAGTTCATATTGTTCAAAAACATAAAAAAATATAGCAATTCTGAATCTTCTGTCCAATATTGGCCAGCTCTATAGCAAATTATGACCATGTTCATTACTAATATATATATATATATATATATATATATATTTACCAATTAGCATTACAAACTAAATAACAGCACTGTTTCAGAACTTGGATTGAGCTAGAATGAATACAAATGACTTTGAATCGGTCTACATAAGTGTACTAAATTGACAATATGTGATGCTTAAAGCATATGTGTAGCTACTAAAATGAGTGAAGTGACTTAACCTAAAACATAAATGGAGTCCATTTTCCTTTCCAGTATTAAGATGAACACATCTGTTGTTTACTTTGAAATGATCTTGTCTTGTGACATAGTGCGCACTGTATTTTCAGATTTCCAGAAAAAGTGTAAGTGAAACATTGCCTCTTAAAGTAACTGTCAGGATATCAGTGATACTGAGAGAGACTGCTCAGTAACTTTAGACTGCTTTTCAGAAGTCAGTAAGTGTTTCATTTTCATTTTACCATTTTCAAGAAAATAGACAACACACTACTTATAGCTCTTAAAGACTAATCGCAATTAACTAAATTGACTTGTAAACACAAAAGTATAACAGCAGGAACTGACTCAAGCATTGTATCGTTTAACAACAAATGCTATCTGTTGTTTAAAAAAAAAAGACAAAATTTAGTTTTTTAGCTATCAATTTTTAAACGGAATTTAAATCTCTGAGAATATCCTAGTTACCCCTTCCCCTCCCCTTACACCAAGCTCCCATGAACCACCACTGATCCAAAGCGGACCTTTTAACCCTGACAGCATCCACACAGTTCCAGTAGAAATAGCTGACGAAGTCATTAAGGCCTTCACCCTAAGTTTGAGCTGTCAAGTGTGGACTGTAACGCGAAAACATGCATTAAACCAGCTAACGTTAATACGTTATAAAGTTATTATAATAATTAATTACATTGCCAACGATAGTTTCAGTTGTTGAACAAAAAAACTTAAGAAGCCGATACGTAGCGTTTAACCAGGTGAAATCAACGTAGCTAACGAGCCGTTGGGATAAAACTAAGCCACTGGCAGAAACAGAACTAAAGAAACTATGCCCAAGTACACAAATTAATACCTTATAGCTAACGACGCTTTTGTAGTCCTTTTGTTATTGCTAATAGGGTCTTGGAGTTAGCATCGGTTAGCTCATAGCTAAGCTAATGGCATTTGTTTACTCGGTTGGGGTGAAGTAACTTGTTCAACTCTAACGTTAGCTCTGGCTAGCCTGCCGTGCTAACAAACGGTAGCTGACTAGAACAAACCGGTGCATCTAGGATAAAAACGAACTTCATGAAGACAGACCACGGCATCATTATTTCTATTACATGAATGTGATTTTGGCTTTTTATCCGCTCTTTATCTCATCACCAGAGCGCCGCAGTTTGTTTACGTTGTAAAACTGTTAAATTTGTGTTGTTACTCACTCTCGTCTAACAGCTGGTCCATCTCCGCCATCTTGAATTAGCCGCGCCGCTTTTTCAAAGACGTTGTCAAAATGCATTCTGGGTGGGAAATCTGTGTGGAGGGCGATTTGAGGAATAAACATTGTATAACTCAGCAAACTGGTGGCTGGAAAGTTGTTTTGTTTCATTGAATTATATCAGACATAAACTTTACATTACACATATCCACAAAGGGGATTGTAATTCTCACCGGAAACATTTGAAAAACTGTTGGGAATGATATCAAAACCAGATTCATCCTCGGGCACTCAGCAACCAGTCTTTGTTAGAGGTTTAGCACATTCTGAGACCTACGAGGGTATAATGCCTTAATAAGGACACTATGTCGAACTTCCTAACTAATAACAGCAAATATTTGTGAAATAATACATTCTCAGACAAGCCTTTTTTATTGAATGAGATGGCACAGGTAATTAAGTGAATCTCTTAATGTCAGATGGCATCCGCTCAGATCATGTCTAATGGTGAATGGTTAACTTTTTCGCATTTTGCAATGTTACAACCACATACCTCAATGTTATTGGGAAAACCAAGTGATGCATAACTTGTCATGTGAAAAACATGTTTCTCTCATTTTCTTCAAACTAACAATAAAAAAACCTGGAGTATTTGTGTTTACTTCTGTTGTATCTGATTCAGTAGCAAATTGCCTTCATAACTCAAATATACATAGACCCCATGTGAAAAATTAAATCTCTCAAAAAAATATTTTGATCAAAAATTATAGGCATCAGTAACCTTTACCATCCAAAGAGATATTTGGAGCCTTGCTTCTTTAGAATTAATCAAATTTTGCTTTGCAAAACAACAAAAGACACTTCATCTAGTTTTGTAAGTACCTGCTATTTTTTTTTCAGTGGTTAACAAACCAGTCTTACTCCTGTTCTTGGCTTGCAGCTCATAAAACCCCCGATATAAAAAAAATGATTTGAACACGTCAAACTTAAACTAAAAAAGTAAAAAATGTATAATGTAATGTATATACAGACATTATTTGCTTATATTACATTAAGCCACAGAAATATTTTTAAAACTTGATTTTTATTATGTTTATATTTAAAAAAACAACAACAAAAAAAAAAAACGCTGCTCAGTTCAACACCAAAGATAATCTGAGCAACTGCAGAAAGCCTGAAGCCTGCCACAGGTTGCAGATCCCACAAACCGCATCCAATGTGAAAGATGAGTATAAAAACATTCTATGAGGATGAATTATTTGAGCAGGGAATGTTGGTCAGAACTCAAAGATGGTTCAAGCTATATACAGAGAAATGCAGAAAATAAAATGGTGCAAAAAAAAAAAAAGTGAGACGGTTGAAGATACACTGTCCAGCATAGTGACAATCCATTACCTGAGCTGAGAGGTTTTGAACAAAGTATCTTCTATAGGTGGAAAATAATTATCTCTCTCTCTCTTTGTAAAAAAAACGTGACGGTTGAAGATACACTGTCTTATACTATATATATATATATATATATATATATATGATTATATTTTCTATTATAATCCTGTGCAGTTGCCCTCCATCCAATCCGATTTGAGATTCACCTAATTTATGAGGAATGGGCAGAAATTTCATTCTCTAGGTTTGTTTAAGAATCATATCGCATAAGTCTTTCAGCTGTAACAACAGCAAAAGGTGGTTCTACAAAAAAAAAATACTTGAAAGGGGGAGAATATAGATGTAGACCAGATGTAGACCTCACTTTTCCATGTATTCTTCCACTGCAGAGTAATATGCTACCTTGTGATAATCTGTGTCATAAAATTACAATCTAATTTGTGGTTTCAATATAGCAACACAAGAAATGGCTAAGGGAACATGAACAGGTTGGCAAGGAACTTTAATAAGGTACGCAGGAAAAACAATCCAGTTTGTGTGAGGTTGATTATGCAAAACAGGAATTAAACCTAAATATCTGGATATAATTATCACGTGGTTTAAAGTCGACCAAGTCCTGGACACTCACATGATCTACCAGAACTTGTCGAAGAATAGAATTTGTTTTTGCGATCAGGAAAAGAAACCAAAGTGACAAATATTTTAGGATGCAACTCGTTTTATTGCCATGGAGGTAAGCAAGAAAAAGGGAACCTTTAAAGGGGAATAACAGCTTGATAGAAAGAACAAACCAAATATGTACATGTCAAACGTTAAAATCGGCAGTCTACAAAATGCAAGAGTCTAATTCAGAAAAAAAAAGACTAACCACAGGTATGCATGTGTGTAGTATGCATGGGCACAGCTCACAATGCCTTTTAAATATGAAGTAGGTATGTAACTCTCTTATTAAGTAGAGTTTAATGTTCAGAATCAAACATGATCAACTCCTGATGAACATGGTTTATCATTAGTCCTTTTCCTGCACCGCCGTGTGCACCACACATGAACTAACTGTTGATGCCAAGCGCTACAAGCTACAGAAACTGATGAAAATAAAGTAAAATGACTTCACATGGGTTAGGGCATAGTATAGCTTCACTCCTCTATATGCCATCTGCTACAGAAAATGAAGCCAAGGCATGTAGTTGCAACAGTGGTCTTTTTTTTTCCCCCTTGAAAGGTCCAGACAAGATCCTTTTCACCACAGAGATGTCTGGTAGTTAAACCTGATCTTCAGGAGATACTTCAAGTTTATCTGAGCCACATCATATACAATGTACCTGGAGGAACAGTGGTTAAGGAAAAACGAGATGGACAATGCAGTCCAGTGCATTTTATCATATCCGATATATTCGTCATGTTAAAAATAGAATATTGCATAAATTACGATAATAGAATTATTTTGGGGTTTTTCTATTAGTCCTGACCACAACACCACTCACCCCTCTGCTCATTCCCACACTCAGCCATTTTTTGACTCCACCCAGTTTGCAGAAATTTTTAAACTTTGCCATGTGAGGGTTTATTTTTTTCCAGATGAGGGTTAGTTAGACTTTAATGATGACTTTGCTCTTTTTGTGTTCAGAGGTGAAGAAAAAACTGCAGGCAGCAGAAAGAAAACAGGCAAAACAAGAAAACTAAAGGGTCACTTCTCAAAATGACCTTTACATTCACAGGTACTGAGACAACCAAAGGATACTCGTTGTACAGTAGACTTGTGTCATCAATGTTAGTATTGACTCCTTTTCCCAGAGGCACTTGCACCCCGTTCAAAGTGGCAGACGCATTTGGATCAGGAGCGGTTCTACCCAAACCTGGAAATGTCGAAAGAAAAAGTAAAAAGACGAAAAACATAAATGCAACAAAATTTTTTTATCTCCAATACAACCTAAATTTATAACCATTATAATATTAACAGTACCCTCTGCAAGAATTGACACCCTTAGTAGCGATGTGCAAAAGGTCTAAACGTAAACTAATCTTCCAACAGAGCAGCACAACCTCACTAAAAATTTCTGAAAAGTCACATTTTTAATTTAAAAACATTGATTCAATGGAGGAGAAAATATCAAAAACCGAAATATCCACAAATTGTGGAATGCCTAACAACTATATTAAAGAGAAGAAGACTTCCTGTCTGATTTTATAAGCATGCTAGAATCTAATTTCATTAACAAAAAAAATATATGAGATGACACAGTGGCCCATTTCCATAATCCACTCTTCCAAATGTATTTTTATTAGGGCTGCACAAAAAGTATGCATCACATGATCAGTCTAGTATTTGATGAAGCAATAGTGAAGGTTCTTACCTTTAACACTGTGCTTCCCCTTTGGTAATTTTGTAATGTGAGAGGCTTTCTTCAGTTCATGCCTGTGTTTGCGAACACAAAGGATCGTGTTCATTTATACAATCACATCAGCTGTTTTTAAACTAAATATATACATCAAGTCGCCACTTACATGTTGCCTAGAGCGACCTCTGCCAGCAGAATGAGTCCCACAGGGTCCGACTGAGAGGTGTGGCAGTAGTTTGCACTCTTGGACACCATGTCGGCAAAGTACACACCTTTGCCGAACATGTAGCCAGTCTGAAAAGTTAAAGTGGGAAGAATTAGTATTTAAAAGCAACAAAGCGCTGTGACAAAGAACACCTTCTTTGCATACAAGACACTCACCACAGGGGCCTCTGGAGGTGCAATGCGAAGACCCTGAGACAGAATACCAGCGTAGTTTGTGGCGCGAGACCCGTGCCACAGTAGCTGTCGATTGTGTAGCTCCTCGAACGGACTGTAGCGTTGGTGCTCTCCTTCTCGTGCGACTTTGAAGATCTTAAGAGGAGATAACAATGTGAGCTTAAATTTATTGTGTGAAAAGAGGTCTACTTGAAGAAAACAAGCTATTTATGCGGATTTTATAAACAAACGTGTAATAGTGACGTACGTCTTGCACTTCCAGGGTGTAGGTGTTGTGTGTAGCCGCGTGGGTGTTCTTAACGTATTGCATGATGATCTCAGCCTCCTGCGTGGTCTTGTCAATGACCTGCGGATTTATCAAGACACGTTACGCACCTTCCTCGGACAACGGGAAATAAATAAGAAAATGTTTCACCTCTTACCTCGATCTTAGTTTTGAGCTTCTCGTAGTTGATGTCAATCGGATCGTGCTCGTTGTCCTGAGCTCCTCCTCTCAGCAAGCTGTAGGCGACCTCGATGTCCAGCAGGTTGTCCAGCATCTCAACTTTAGCCTGCCGAGGAACATTTGTGAAATGGGCATTTGCTCCCGAATTCAGAACTGCTCTCATCAAAGAGACGTGGCGAGAAGAAGACTGTTGTGAGTGGGACAAAAATGTCACCTGAATGTAATCCAGGTTGTTGAGGAGAGGAGGTTTCTTCATGCCGAAGTCGTGAGGAATGAGGGTGTAGAAGCGATTGGAGAGATCCAGTATCTGTGCCTCAGGTACGCTGTCCGACACAGCCTATAACAACAACAATAGTAAGAGATACAGAATCTGACAATAAATGAAGCAACAGATCAACATTTCCTAATAAGAAGATTTATATCTGCAAAGAGTTGTGCAGTAGAAGACTGTTTAAAGGACAGTGTAGAGAGGTTGTAATCTTTGTCATAGTCTGTTGTGTAGAGGGGCTCACTGCTGGTAGTGATACAGGTCTACAACATAATCAAGGCTATTTAAGGATGGCTGAAATAACCATAATAAGATGCTGTCAGTCTGCCAAAGCAGAGGGACTGTGGCATTGTCTACAAGTTGGGGCCCTATGATTTCTGCATGGTGAAAAATTCACAGATACAACAAAACCTAAGTAAAAAGAGAAGCCTTGCACAATTTGCTTATGACGACATGCTATCTAATGAATCTGCCTTTTCTTATAAAAAATAAATAAATAAAAAATTAGAAAGAAAACCTTTTCCAACTTTTGCAATAGCGTTTCGAATGAACCAACAGCCACAGACTATATTGGTCACTGCAGCTTTCTTTCATTGGCTGCACACGATGAACCAAAGCTGCATGCTGTGGCCTGAATCATCAGCGAGACGTATCAAAACAGGGAGGAAGCAAACTGCTCAATCATCAAAAAAAAAAAAAAAAAAACCTATTAAAAAAAATAAAGACGCTGTTTTACCAAAGATGTTTTGTAGCCATCTGTGCTGAAGAGACAGCAAATTTAGTTGAAATATTTTCAAATATTAAGTTTATGCGAAGAAAATTTGGGGTTCTTCACATTCATGTAGCATATGAAACATGCTACAACTTTTTTTTTTCTACACAAAAATATTAATAAACTGTTGTGAAACCTGATGAAAATCTGCTGAAAAATGTGATTATAATTTCAATTTAAAAGAAAAAGTCTTGATATCCTTGCCATATTACCCAGATATAGCAAGAATATCAGATATTTACTGTTTATAACCAACCTGTTGTACTTCAGTCAGAAGAGCGTAGGCACTCTGGATTTGTCTCTTACTCAGTTTGCCAAGCGGCATCTTCTGCAGATCAATCTGTAAACAGGACAAGAACAAAAAGACCTCACTAATTGTAAAACTAAAACAGCATCTTAAATTTGCAATACAGACAAAAAAAAAAAAAAAAAAAAAAAAACTATTTAAAAAAGGCTCAGCAATTAATATTTACTACTTAGTCAAAACTGCTGATAAAATGGGGAAAAGAAGGGTCACCTCAAACTCAACCATGGCCTTCTTCATGCTCTCTACGTCAAAGATCATCTTGATCAGATCCTGAACTGGTTTGTCCAGCTTAGACTTGGTGCCAGCAGAGGCCGTCAGCCGTTTCACCGCTTCCTCGTCCTGAAAAGAGAGCATTGCAAAACAAAAACCTCAAACGGCATTGGAAGGTTTGTTTTTGGGGTTTGCGGGTCTGTGTTGGTACCTGTCCATAGTCAATCTCCAAAGGGTAGAACTTGTTGGGATATTTAGTGAAGTTGGAGGTACCCCAGTCATTTCCAGTCTTTTCCTTATAAACACTAAGGAAATTATCCAGCGCAGAGTTCTTGTCGTGGAATTTGTCCAACTTGTTGCCTCCGATGGTGGTGCCCACTCTGCCCCAAGACCTGAAAACCCAGTATCTACAAAACACATAGGAGAAGAACACATGGGTCAAAGTGGTCGCGAAGGGAAATAACAGCCTGAGAAGCAGCTTAAGTACCTACTGTGTGAATATCACACTACAACAAAGGGATGTTACCTTTTTTGTACGTCATCCTCCAGCAGCTGCAGCTTATAATAAGAGTTTGTTCCTCTGACGATGTCCACAAGACCCAAAGTAGCACTGTACATCTTCCCATTCTGCTCCAGGACATGGGCACTGTTTTCAAGACCTGCAAAAACACCCATTAAAGTTAGGGGAAAACATGACAAAAGGCAAAGATTACAATTACAGTCCAGGAGTTTTATATCTACCCGAGTCTGGATCCACAGCAGCTCCGCCTTTGACTGTGAGCTTCATCTTCTTGGCCTTACTACCACCTGTATGTTGACAGCTTCACTTATTAATGACCCTCCTTCAGCACTTACACCACCAATAACTACTGCAACTACCACCGTTTACCTTCTTCCTCCTTTACCCTGCCGGTGCTCTTAGCAGACAGAGCTCCAGATTTGGAGGTTGCAGCTGGAGCCTGAGGTTCCGCCTTAACTTCTGCGCCCCAGGGTGAGATGGCGTGAAGAGACACCAGCTCCTGGAGAGCTTTACCCGATGACTTGACGTCCGTGAGGAAATCCTCCGAGACGACTCGCACGCCTGCGTCTCTCACTTCCTCCATCTTCTTACCCATCTTCTCCACCTCCTCTGAAAAGATGGTTACAAAAACAATGTCCCATTAAAAGTTACATTTCCGATCGTCACAGGCCAAAGTAGATTGTTACTCACTCTTAGAGCTGAGACAGAGAGAGGCCTTATTGGCAGTGCCGGTAATTTTCCCACCCAGTTCTTCCACGGCTGCCTTCAGATCATCCTTGTTTTTCGATAACTTGCCGACAGCCAGCAGCTTCATACCAGTTAGAGGTTTGTCTATTTAATAAAAGGTAGAGAACAATTTCCATAACTCACCCTTTGAATCCAAAAAAGAATCCATTTGGATAAACGTATTTGAATGAAAAGAAAACTAAATAAATGCTAGCTTCATCACAAGGCTTTGCAAAAGGAACTAAAGTGGAAATTGAAGGACACGTGGCGTTTAAAACCTCAAATGCTTGGGATGAATTTGAGTGAGTCACGTCTGTTGATGTGCCAGAGCTGCAAACCCCGAAGTGAAAATTTGCTCAAGCTCAGTCAGGTCCAGGATTTGATTAGACCATTCTAACACATGTAACCTTAATCTAAATTAGGGTTGCAAACAATTAATTGTCTTAATGGTTTATTTGAATAAAATCAGTTCCAATCGATTAATCTCTGCTTAGACCTTCGTTTGTGTTTTAATTTGGCCGCCACCCAGAAGAGGGCGCCGTTAGTCATCCTTAAGTGCAGCCAGTCGATGTGCAAACTAAGCAACTTTGTGTCTGTATTTAGCAACAGTTTCTTTCTCAAAATTGAACACCATGCATCATTTCATCCCACTTCGCAGATCGTCTGCGTTCGCCCACATTATGAACACACAACATGAGAAGGTTCAAAGAGCTGTGAAAACATTTTCATGCCACAATAAATGAGAGGACATTAGATATTTAGAAATAGATGTCCACAGTGTCCTAAAAACAAAAGTTCAGTTTTCCCTGACCTGAAGGCGCTGCTTCCAGCAGTCGCTTGCTGGGCGCACTGGAAGCGCTCGCCAGGGTTTCGGCTTTCACTGGTTTCAGAGTTTGAGCGGGAGCCTCCTTGGGGTAAACCCTGTCCTGCCTCTTGAATTTAAATTTCTTTAGAAAAGAAACTTCGTGGAACTCCTGAAATGACACGTTGAAACGGCCAAACGAAATAGAAATAAAAATCCAAAGCAAGTGTGTTTTTTTTGTTGTTTTTTTTTCACTTTCGGAATGCTAATAACAAACAGCGACCCACCTTAGGGACGACAAAGTCTTTGCGTGAAGGAGTTTTGGTTTTGAACACACACTTTGTCCAGGCCGAAATGTCTCCAGAGCAGTAATACAAGTCTCCTTTAAACACCAGCTGGCCCTTGCACTCCTTACAGGACTCCAGAGCACCAAAGGCCATGCCGTCAGCCAGGCTGTCCAGCACCTGGCAGACGACATTCTCTTCAGACTCTAGGAAACCCCAAACCACTGACATTCACATAAAAAATAAAATAAAAAATCTATTTCTAACCATTTCAACTGTTTTGAAAACACATGCATTGAATCTGGGGTTTCATTTTACAAACTACAGAAATTTAAACATGTGGAAGAAACCCTAAAATAAATTTTAATTTTTCAAAACAACCTTTTACCTCTTTAAAATGCTACACTTTTAATTTCATACCAACTCAAAGTCCTAGATTTTTCAAGCATTTAAAAAAAAAAAAAAACATTGCACAAATTTGAGAACAAACAAATTACCTTTGTTTTTATTACCTTATTAAAAGCTGCTTCAAAGTTGGTGGTTTTTTTTTATCTGTACCAACTACGATCAACACCAACTAAAGCCTATTATACGTTGACTTGTAAAGTCTGCACTGAATTATTTTACACCAAATACAGACTCTTTAAAGCTGAGATTGTGCATCTCAGACTGACTCATTTTTTGAGCAAAAGTAATAAAAAAAAAATGTAATTAAATTAAAAATGAAAGTGTCAGTGCAAACACCGAGATTCTGGTCTAAGAATGTTTAAAGGCCAAAAATAATCATGAAACTCCCTTTGTCTAATTTTGAATGAATGTGTATTTATGCCAGTAATTCTTGAAAAACAAACCTAAAACGTGTTACGTCAAATGAAAGATACAGTAGACCTAAATAAAAATGAGATTGAATTAGGGTGCTGCTACGAAAGATTAATATATTTTATGAATCTTATGCACATTTATCATGGGTACACACATTTTTTTTATTTATTTTTTTATTTTCTTACGTTGGACTCTCCGGAGGGAACATCCTGGCCGTTTGCAATCAGCAGCTCCTTCATGTCGTTGACGGAGCAATGTTTCTTCAGCTTGTCTTTAATACCCCAAATCAGTTGGCTTTGAGTCTGTTTACGTATGCAGACATGATGTGCATTACCCAAACCAGTCTATCAAGGCCAAAGATCTCTAAACATTACCACATGTGTAAAGAAGCAAACAAAAGTACCTTCAATTGCTCCTCGAGCTTCTTCTTCTCCTCTTCTTCCTCTTTCTTTTGCTTCTTTGATGCTCCGTCCACCTCGTCGGATTTGCGCTTCCTGTGGGAACAAACCCAAGTTTAGTCGCAAACTTTGGCGGGTGTTCAGAGCTCAGAAAGGACGAAGGAAAAAAGGTCAGAAAACATCATCATCAACTTCCTAAATGAGGCACAGTGGGACAGAGCACAACAACAAAGGTGAGAACCAAACAAGCCTGAATCTGACACCTTTATTCATTAAAACTAATTCATTAGGGCCCCATCGGTTAGCGGACGTGCATCCAAACGCAAGCTGGTGCACGTCTGCGCCTTCCCCGGCGTCGCTGATGATGTCCGGACAGGAAAAATCACCGTCCCAGAGAGACCATTAACGGAGCGTTAATGACCGCCCGTCAGGAGCGTCCTCACTCTGATTTATTTCCACTTTAGGAAAAACAAGACAAAAAAAAAAAAACCCCTCCCTGATCGGACAGCAGGTGACAGGAGGAGTAAAGGAAGAAGCTATTTAAATCTGAATCTTGCAGATCTGTTCATAAAGAAGATGGCTGTTGTCTGGGCGACACAAATGATGCTCCAACAATCCTGAACGACGCATTATGAAACGGTGAGAAACCATACAGCTGTAATGCATCATATTATTAAAGATAATCACACTTTAATGCAATGACAAAAGTTTTACAAGGACACCGACCAGAAAAAGTTGACATTCCAGCTATTTTAAAGTTATTTAATTAGCCATTACTGCATTTTAGGTTTGCTTTCTTGGTGTTTTCATGGGTTGTTTTAATTTGGTCCAATTTAGTTGATTTGTTTTCCCCTTCAAGTCCTCCGAACCTTTCAGTTCTTCTGAGAAAGTCCTTCTGTTGGTTCCTCAGGTTGAGAAGTTAAGTTCAAGGTGAGGAGTTCTTAAATTACAACTGGCTCTGAAATTTTTTAAGCAAATTCACTTTAACTTTGGTCTTATACTTAGTGCATGTTTTGTTTTATATCATTTGTTTGTTCACTTTTTATTTAATCATTTTTATTCCTACTTGATATTTTAAATTCCACCATCTTTATTCCACCATAAAGATAAGAGAAGTTAGGTTCTCTTGTCTTTGATGATAAATTGTATATAAACGTTTAGAATGTTTATCTGATGTTTCCACATTAAATTCCAGTTCTGCATTTTATGTAACTTGTTTTTTTTTTAAATAGTTTTCAAATAATTAATATTGTTACAGTGACTGAAGTGAGAAGGAAAAAATATTTTTGATAGAAGCAGTTTTAAATGTATCGGAAAATTCATTGCAAAATTATTCCAATTTTTGGATTCACCCAAATGTCCCCTAATATTAGTCCAGCATATGAAATTGTCTGATTTTCGTCAAACTCGAAAAGCAAAAAGTGAAAAGAATTTTGCTTTACAATACTTTGCAAAAGTATTCCCACATTTTGTCATGTTACTACCACAAACTTTTCTGTATTTTAATCAGGAGTTTTTGACAGACCATCACAAAGTGCTACATAACTGTAAATCGAAAGGGAAATGCTAAAATATTTTAACACTTCTTGCATATAAAATCTGAAAAATCTGGCATATATTTGTATGCCAGATTTTGCTACTTTAACTTTTAAACCCCAAAATTGTTCCAGAGCAACAAATCGACGTCAGAGGTCATAAATCATCAGTCACCGTGAACCCGGCTGATCGACTGACTAACACTAGTTTTGGGATGGTTCTCTTCAGCTGGGACAGAAAAGCTGGACGATGGGAGGTGGAAGAAGCTTCAGGAAATTGAGAATCGTTTTGCAAATTTGATCTCCATCCAACCTGATTAAAGTTCAGCTGTTGTATAAAAAATATGGACAAAAACTTCAGCGTCTTTTTGTAAAAAGCTGGTGGAAGCGTTAGCGTACGCTAAATGCCTCACAGCTGCAACTGAAGCGAAATGTGATATTACAAACTATCGACTCAGAGAATGAATACAAACAGACGCCATATTTTGCAGGTTAGTTGTAAAAACAATCAGGTATTTTTATTTTTTCCTTCTGCTTCACCCTAATGTCCTTCTGATCTCGGTTATGACAATACTTTTATAAGACACAGTTTATTTGTTTTCAAAAATAAAATCCGACTTTGATTGACTGGTCTAATTTGTCTTTTTAGGTGAATGATGGAGAACCCGACGGCTCTTCTGTTCCTAAGCACCAACTCGTCTCACGGAGATCCACTGAACGTCTCATTGTTTCCCGTTTCCCTGTCTCCATCCCGTCCACCTGCCGACGTTGCCGTTTCCCCCAACGTGCCGTACATGACGGCTGAGCTCATCATCGCCCTTTTGTCTACTCTGGGTAATTTGCTGGTCTGCGCCGCAGTGGGTCTCAACCGCAAGTTACGCACCGTCACCAACTACTTCCTGGTGTCGCTCGCAGTCGCAGACATCTGCGTGGGCGTGATCGCCATCCCTTGCGCCATCCTGACGGACACCGGCTTACCGCGTTACAACCTCTACCTGTGCCTCCTCATGCTCAGCGTTCTGATCATGTTCACGCAGAGCTCCATCTTCAGCCTCCTGGCGGTGGCCGTGGAGCGCTACGTCGCCATCTTCATGCCCTTCCGCTACCGTGTCCTGATGACGCCTCGCAACGCCGTCCTGGTGATCCTCGCCACGTGGTTGCTGGCCTTCCTCATCGGGCTGGTGCCTCTCATGGGTTGGCACAAGACGCCGCCCGATTCGGGCTACTGCTTCTTTGTGCTGGTGGTGGACATGACCTACATGGTCTATTTCAACTTCTTTGCCTGCGTGCTGGCGCCCCTCGTCATCATGTTCCTCATCTACGCTCAGATCTTCGTCACGGTCAAACAGCAAGTGCGGCGGATCGGGCCGGAGCAGCGGAGCCGCGCCGAGGGCCAGAGCCGAGCGGCGGCCAGCATGCGGCGGGAGATGAAGATGGCCACGTCTCTCTTCCTGGTTCTTTTTCTCTTCACCGTCTGCTGGATCCCTCTTCACATCATCAACTGCTTCCTGCTGCTCTGCCCGCGCTGCCCCGTGCCGTTCGAGCTGCTGCTCGCCGCCATCATCCTGTCGCACGCCAACTCTGCCGTCAACCCGTTCCTGTACGCGTACACCATGACGGCTTTCAGAGACACTTTCAAGGCTATTTTCTTGTGCTGCGGGATGTTGGGAGACGGAGAGGAGTCGAACCAGCAGAACAGAGGAGAAGAAAGAAACACCAGGTCGAACCAGTGATCCACAACAGACACTGAACCTGGAAATATTACTGTCCGTTCTTCCAAGCAGAAATTCCAAATATTAAAGAACTTCCTCCTGGTCCGTACTGGGAGGAGAAATCTGCGCTAAAGTTTAGATCAGACCAAAAAAAATAAAAAATAAAAATCAAACCGAGTCCATAAGCATTGGGCCTGATCCGACCTGGCTAATTTTAATTAGAGGTGAATTTTAATTACGTGATGAAGTAAACTCGACATATTATTTTAAGATTTCATGACATACAGAACATAGCATTCTCCAAGCACGTTCTACGTGTGCTGTCGTCATGTTAAACGCGCCACTTCGCACAAAGTTTGGAATGTGCTTTGTCACCAGACACGCTCCACAGCATCCTGTTCATAACTCTTCAACGAGCCGCCGGCTCCCGGTCAGCTGCGTGTAGTTCCGTGTCCGTGTCAGAGATGATACTCAAAAGGGATTTGCTTTTATCGATTTCAGTTACCTCCGCCATGCACTCTGTGCGGACAGTTGAAAGCGTCCGTGCATCTGCACCACGTATAGTCGGGGGTGTGAATTTGTAATCTGTCAAAATGACGGACAGGCTTCAGATTTTTCCGGCGATTTAAAAAAAAAAAAAACAACAAAAAAAAAAAACTGTCAAATAAGGAATATATTCCGTTAACGCGACCCTTGCTTTTAATGTACAGCTAATGTAGTATGGAAAAAAAGGATGCTGAAATGAAAAATCTGCAGAACGTGCCAATTGTTTCATCTGAATACCTGACAGAAAATCAATTACTAAAATAATGTACAGTTGCAGCTCTAGTCTCCATATTTATTCTCCAGGCCTGGAAAGCACTCTGATCTCAGGCTTACCCAGACTGTTTAGGAACCTGTTTGCTCCGTTTTTCCTCTCACCCTTCGGATTTGACAGCAGGCAGCCTCTTCTTCAGCTCCTCCTGGTCTTCCGCACGCAGCGCGTTGAATCCCTTCAGCTGGGCGGCGCCGTATTCGGGCCTGAACACCAGCTCCTCCCGGCGGGACACGAAGCACGCCGTGTGGTACCAGCGGTCGATCAGGCCCAGCTGAGGCTTCTCCGGGTCCACCGTCTTCTTGGACACACGAATCTGGTCCTGAACGAGAGTCCAGAAGATGCCAGACGTGTGAAAAAAATAAAAATAAAAAAAATCTCTGATAAGCAAATAAATTTAGTTATTGTCCAACGGGCGCAAGATGGGTGCAAACCTTTTCTATTTTCTGCTCGCAGCCTTTGCATGTGCTGCGGTTCGACTTGGCATATTCCACCGCAAAATCGTTCAGAGACTTTTCTCCTTTAGCTGCACTCTTCTGGCTACCCTTTCCTGGAAAAATGACAACGTATATTAAAAAATTAATTAACTAAATCCAGCAATATCTTTAGAACAATAAACAGGAAAAGCCAATTATCATAACAAACAAATCAGCAGAAGTTTGTTTTTCCACTTTGCACTGCGATTGCTAAATAAAAAAAATTAAAAAAAAACAACACACACTGTTGACTTAACAAGACCTTTTACGAGCTGTTCAAAGCAAGATAGCTTAATTAGGTCCGCTCAGACGAGCCATTGTCTTCACGAACCGAGCACCGACCTATTCCGACTGCTCCGCCGCTCTCGATGGCCTTTTTCACCTTCTCCTGGTCCTCCCAGCGCAGATCGGAAAACCCGGCGATGTCGGCCGTGGACTGAGGCGCCGCTCGCAGCCAAAAGCAGGAGAAGTGGTGCCAGTGGGGGACCTTCCCGTCAAACATGGGCGACTGCAGGACGAACGTCACAAAGAGTCCACAGAAGGTTTACGACAAAGCAACAGCAAACGTTAGATTTTGGGGGGCGGGTGGGTTTCAGCGAGGAGATGTAAACACAACCACTTGACGTTTTTGCTCCCGTAAAAGATTTAAATGGTCCTTATTTTGTTATTTGAAAACAAAAAAGGTTGAATAAATAAAATGTGGTCATATTTTGAAAGTATAACTGAAATAATTACAACTGGATTATTTACTGTGCATCTGCACCAAGTTGAAAATATTTCGAAAACTATAATAAATCTAAAATCTTTCTAACAGCTTCCTATTAACGGTTTAATGGCTGAACAGCATGGGAATTCATTCTTTCAATAATAACTTGATTTACCGAGTGTAAAGAATATTTTTCCTTCGTTATGTTTTATTTACATCTTGTACAAAAAGTAAGGAATTATTTGTTTTCAGATATACGTATATTTGAAATTAATAAACATATTTGCAAGTTTTGTTTTGACTGACAGCTCAATTTTTTGACAAAATATTTTATTTCTGCCTTATTGTAACAGTTATTTTTGAATGAGGCATGTTTTTTTTTATTTACACTGAAAAAGGAGGATGCTTTGATTAAACCCCAAATTTACACACACAAGCTGGAAAGGTGCACCAGTAGTTTTACTAAATCAAAACAGAAGGCGACTAATTCGTTTAGAAATGAAAAAGAAAAGAATATCTAAGGAGATTCGAATATTTGTAGCTTTTCGGATAAGAAGTGATCATCTTCGGTTACACTGTCAATTACGTAAATAAATCAATCAAATGAAAATTTCTAGTCAGAAAATGGCTACGCTTTTTTTTTTTTAAATCTGATTGATCCTGCAAAGTCAGAGGATGAGTAGGAAAAAAATAAAACATTTTATGAATTTTTTTCATTAGTTCTCATTCAATAACATTGTCAAGCGCCAATTAGGTGATAAAACTGGTAGAACTGCTGACTTTTGCTGAAAGTACGGACTCACTAATTAAACCTGAACTAAATAATTACCCTTTTAGAGTTAAAAAAAAAAAAAAGGAGAATGACTGCAAAGCTGGAGCTGCTCCACGGGCCATGAATCAGGAGGCTGACTTTAAGAAGCCTCATAAGCAGGTTTTAGACTCTTAAAATAATTATTTCTCCATGGGGAGGAGCAGCAGTGTGCACTGGTTGGAGGAGCCGTCGATTCAGTCTAAACTTTATTATTCTGTGCCTATTTGCTGATATATACCTTTTGAGTCGTCCAGGGAAGCACAAGACAACAAATGCAAAGAAAAGCTGAGCGGTTCTTTGTGAGCAACAACTTAGCACACAATGTCAGCCATTTAAACTGGGGCCTCACTGAGCTGAACAGAAACCACTTTTTCATCATCATTCTCCAGCTTTCCAACTAGTTCACAATGACTCCATGTGTTCACAATAAGCCAAACCAGTTATAAGCCAGCTTGCATTTAGTTAGCTGCCCCACAGGGGAGATTTCTTGGATAAATCAACAGCAGACGTCACCATCTCACCTGCACCATGATGGCCATCCTCAGCGAGTCTTTAGCGATGCTATCTTTGCATTTCTTGCAAGAGGCGCGGCCGCTTTTAGCGTACTCCGCCTTGTACAGCTTCTCCTCCTGGTTGTCCGCCATAGCTGTGTGTGGTGATGAAGCAAAACAAAGCGAAGAGACTGTGAGAGCAACTTCCTCCCGGCCCGCGGCACAACAATCACAGGCAGAGGAGTCAGCGAAGCCCGCGTGCCTCCACAGAGAGGAAACTGCACGAAGAGCACCCACTCTGAACAGATTTTCAAAAACCTTTTTAAGTGATAAAAAAAACTACGTTATTATTATTATTATTATTGAGCAAATATAAATGTCTGAGCTTTGTCTGAGGAATGCTAACACTGCATGTTTAGGGTTGTTGTCCTTCACCGCAGCATTAAGCCTTTTGCTGTCCATCTCAGGGTTCATTTAGCCTTTCTCTGATGTCTCTGTGGTAATCTTCCCACCAGTCATGACCGGCTTCCCCTTTCCTATTGAAGTTGCCACCATTGTGTTTCATCATGAGTTCAGGGCACAAAAGCTTTTCATTGAGAGACTCAAATTAAGCAATAACTTGTAATGTGACAAGCTGCAAACAGGACTTCTTGTCCCTTCCCCCAAAATGCCAGATTTGTGTGGTCCATGACTAATAGTTATCAGCAGATTCTCACCTGAACTGTTTCTTCAGTTCCTCAGAGTTTCCTTGGGTCTTCTCAGCTGCTTTTCTGATTAATGCTATCCTTTCCATACTTTTTTCCATTTTCAAACAATGGATTAGCAGTGCTCTGTCATAGATTCAAAGTTTGGAAACTTCTCGATTACAATTTAATCCCTGACCTGTCTGGTGTATCCTTGGTCTTCCTGACGCTGCCTGTTCAATAATATTGTCTAAAAAAGACCTCTTGAAGTCTTCACATAACAGTAGTTATGTGAAGGTGAGGTTACTGAGGTAAAACTGCACAAAGGCACATTCTAGTTACTAATTATATGACAACTAAATGCAGCTAGGTGCACTGAATTTTATTTAGGAGCATCATTTTATTTTTTTTGTATATTTTTTTGAAGATTTTTCTGTGTATTTCACATTTTATTACTCTACCATCTTTCTGTTTCCGCATCTTTCATTTATGTGTTCACACTGCGTCAGGTAATCTTTAACTGTTGTATATCTTTATTATTTAGTATTAACTCCTGTTGTTGTTCCCTAACAAATCTTATTTCACATCAACTAATTTGTATTGTTTTCAGACTATTTCACGTCTCTGTATTTTATATTCTGGGGGAAATCTGCTGGTCTGAACCTTAGTTCCTTAGGTCTTTAGCTATTATCTTTTGTGATTACAGTCTTTATACCAGCAAGTGAACCATCTTCGAAATAGACGATTGTCAGCGAATACCCGCGGTAGCTGCAGTCATGACTAATGGAGATGCAGAAAAGTCGAGCTCAGTATTTCACTAATACACAATACGATTTCTTTACACAAATCTAGTGCTAGTGCTCTGATAAAATTTAAGAGAAAAAAAAAATAACTTCTACATGTTAAAGGTATTGAATTTATAATCCACACTCTCATTTAAGATTAACCTTAAATCCTGAAGCAAATTTTCTGGAGGATTTCTTTATAAAAAATAATTTAAGACTGGTACTAAGTTGGAGGAAGAAATTACATAAACATTGAATTGAGTTTTAATAACATCTCAGTAGTACACAAACTAATATAAGCACAAAAAAATCCCCCCCAAAAATCTGAACAAACAAAAAACAGGAGACACAAATTCTCTTTTGCCCATTTTATTGGCTGAAATTATATATAAAAAAATAAGTACAATGTATATCTGTAAAATGAAAATAACTTTTTTCTTTTAAAAAACATATGTATATTACTTATTATAACTGCACAATAAGAGCACAAAATAGCAAGCACATACTTGATATAAAATATATGGTTATTTAAACAAATTACGTTCTTTGTACTTTCATTTGCAAGAAGAGAAGAGTTACATGAGTTTTTAATTCATACAAAGACAAAAAAAAAGAAAAAAAAGAGAAAAACCAAACAGGAGATAACATGAATACACATAATGTACCTGTTAACAGTACTAAATAGGTGAGCAACAAAGAAGTAAAAACATTTGTTCACAGTTTAATAGGCCATTTGAGCTGGCCTTATTGAGGTATTACGTGTTTTGGCTCAAAAGTCTGTCATCTAGCCAGAATATTGTTCCAGCAAAGAATCGTTGGCTTTTCCTTAACTAAACAAAATGGCATAAAAGATGTCTTCAAGTTCATTTCAAAGCAATGTTCAGAAAACACCACTCTGAACCTTTACCACACAGACTAAGAAGTCACAAAGGACTTCCCCAGTCGGAGGAGTGCAGAAAAAGGATTTTTGGCAAGTTTTTACTTTGTCCTGTAAGGAGAAACACCATTTGTGGACCATGTGGTTTATTTCTTGCAGCACTCAGCACTGCAGTTTGCAGGGGGTTAAACCAAAGTTCCCATTGGCTTCTCTCATCTTCTCCTTGTGCCTGGCCTGGATGAGGCCGTGCACCACTCCGGCCAGGGTCATGCGACCTCCCGCTCGGGTCCCTGAACACTTCTCTCCTCCAACTCTGCCCCTCTTGCTGCGCATGGTGCTTATGAAATATGTACGGACTTTCCCCTGGCATTCACTCACCTAAGGCATCAAGAGGAGAGGTAAAATGCATCGGATCGTTTTCAAGTCACAGACAAAGCAGTTTTCTAAGGTATATTTATTTATAAAAGCGAAGTCTTGCAAAAGTATTCATCACTTTTGAGGTTTATTTTTTCCTACATCTTATGTTAGAACCACAAATATTTGTGTATGCTACAGAGATTTCATGTTCAGTTCAAAATGTGAAAATTTTTTTTGTGAATATTGTCGCATAGTATGAAAGTTTCTGCTTTTAGAAAGCTCCTAGTGTGAATTCAAATATTTTTATACCCAACTGAGCCTGGAAATGACCTAAAATTGCCTTCACATGACTTACTGTCTCCATGAGTCACTTTATCTTACCCCCTTAATAAATATCTCTCCTCGAAGTTGCAGAACGAATCCCCATTCTGCCAAGATCTTGCGGGTGGCCTCAGGAACCTGGATGCGTCCGCTCACACCTGTGCTGTCCATGCGACTGGCCAAATTCACTGTCGATCCCCAGATATCATACTGGGGTTTGCTGGCACCAATCACACCTGCAATCACCGGTCCGTGGGCGATACCTGGACGAGTCCAGTGTTAATTAAGTATTTGGCTGGAGGTTTGTGGCCAAATGCATCACAACAAGGACATCACAGTTTCTTGTCCATAGCCCTCTAAGACCTTCTTGGGCTGCTTGGCATCTTGAAAAGTTTCAATAGAAATCTGGTGGCTTCTGCCAGAAAAGTGAAAAGCCGTCATCAATTGATTTAGCCAAATAAGTAAGACAGACATAAAGTGAGTCATCTTCCATAGTCATCTCAGTACTTAGGCCTAAGACTTATAGAAAACCTGTGGCATGAGCAGAAAGAGAGCATAAGATATGTTAGAAATGTCTTTAAAGGAAAAAGAAAAATAGGTGCTAAAAGACTAAACAATAAAACCCCAACTATTATTTCATGATAGTGTGTGGTGGTTTGTTTTCACCATAAACGTTTCTAAATTGTAAGTTTTTGTCTTAGCATATGGTAAAGTTGAGTTCATTTTTAGGCTTTTTTTTAGCTCTCTTTAACAGGGGTGAAAGGAGCTACATGTAGGGGCTCAGTTACTTACCCACACGCAGCTCAAAGCTTTGGGCAGAATGGTTGTTTATCTCTCTTAAAATCTCCTGCATCGCCAAAGCAAACAAAACCAGCTCGCTCAGGTGATTCCACTCATCCAACGATCCCTAGGAAAAAAAAAAGCGGACTGATGCGGGCCTGCGAAGCCAAGTCATGTACCAGAGATAAAAAAAAACAAACAAAACTAACTTAATCTGATGATCCAAGCAGTTATGTAGAACAGTGGAAAAAGTTTGTATACACTTCATCACGGCAATCATTCTGTCTTACTTTCTGTTTTTACTAAAAACAGAATGGAAATGTTGGAGTACCGATTCTGTTTTAGGCAAAACCATGAAAGTGTAAAATCTCACCTGTTTGTTTGGAGCTAAACCAGACGCCGCCATGTAACAGCTTCCGATTGTCTTGATCTTCTCCACGTAGTGGAAAAAAGATTCCTCCAATAGCTTGTTAGAAGAAATAAACAACAGAGCAAAAGCGTAACTTTTCACATCTATGCTTTGTAATTATTTCTGGATTTTTTATTTTATTTTTTTTTCGCCACGCACATAGCAGTTACTCCAAGAGGCAGACTAATACAGATCCCGTGGTCTCCTGCTGCATGCTCACCTCATCGAAGCCGGCTATAATCTCGTTCAGCAGTCGGAGGCAGTCCACTCCTTCATGTTTGACCTCCTTCTGCTCAAAGTACTCATCGAACCCGGCAACAGAAGCAAACATGACACCCACTTCATCGTAGGACTGGGAGTAAAGGTCCTACAGTGGAAAATTGTGGCAAACACATTAATAGAGATTAATCGATCAAACAGCTGGAGACCTGAAGCAACCGATTTTCCTCTGATTGCTGATTTTTCCTTTACTCATTAAATGGAACCAGTTTTGGTCAATAAGCACAACAACCGACAGTTTTTTGGTTTGTGGGGGGGGGGGGCGGCGTTATTAAAATTTGGAACATAATCAGCATGATCTTGTGATTCCTACATTTTTTGTGAAAAGTCATAAACATCACCTCTATCAAAGAACTCGCTGCACGTTTCCCCCTTTCTCAAAGAAAGTTTAGCCTTTATAATACAAAAGATCGGAGTCGGGTAAAATCTGAATAATCTCTACTTAAAAAAACAAAAACAAACAACAAAAAAACTAGACATCGGTATCGGCCAGAAAAAGCCCGATCGGTGAGTCTGCATTTATCATTCAGCGCTAGCCCAGGTTGTGCATTCACGGAATGGGCCTTAAAATGACTCTGCGGCCTCTGGGAAGAGATGCCACCCCTTGCCTCATCGTGTCTGCTGCGCTCCAGAAAATGCTGTGCGACATGCAAGGGCAGGATGTTGTGCAACAAACACTCGTTGTGTTCCCGCAGCTCCCTCATGTCCTCCACCTCCTGCTGAGCCTGCAGACGCCACAAGAAGTCCAGTCTGGCGGTGGCCTCCCACTGGAACGCAAACAGAGGCAGAGTCACCATCCACTCTGGAATGCAGGTTGGAAACATGAAGATGACTCGGCTACACACTGAACAGGGAATACGGAGAAAGCGATCAGCTCACAAATACCTGCCGCCCGTTGTAGAAGACAGCTACAATAAACATCGCCATGAGAAGAATGGAAATCCATTTTCTCCTGATATAGTGGGACCTGAAATAACAGAGAGGAATAAAAAAAAAAAGTTACAAATTCATCTTGCATTGGAATGGACTGGCTCGTTGGCAAAACGTAAAATCGAGCGAAAACCAACTGACCTGTGCTGGGCGTCGCTGCGTGTGAGCGTGACAAAGGCGAGGTGTATGAGGTAGGAGTACACCATCACCACCAGCAGCAACACCGCCAGCTTCAGCAGGGAGTTCAGGCGCAGAAACACGGCGCACGTCACCATGGCGACCACGCCGCTCAGCACGAAGATCTAAAGGGACGAGGAAGTAGCAGAGAGGATAGGAAGTTTTTAATCTAGAGTTATGTACAGCTCTCTCCACATTTATTGAAAATTCCGTTGGAGACGCGTAAAAGTCCTTCGATAAGATAGAAGCTAAAGCCTTTTTTAATTTAGTCTTGAATAAATATCTTCCTTTAAGTTAACCAGTATTTAGGAACTTTTTCTAAGTAATCCAGGACTTTCAGTTCCACAACAGTGTAAATGCAGTGGAGGACTTCTCCAACCCACCTACCATTACGTTGGCGGATTACATGAAGGTAGGATGGTAAACACAATACATTTTTTTTTTATAGTAGAGTCTTGGGGCCCCAAGATTACATAAAATAAATATTATTCTATTTGCCAGTCAGTTGTCTGGGAGAATCCCATGGCAAAAAAAAAGAAAAGAAAAAAAAAATCAAACAACTTCTGTCCTACCATCACAAATGTAAATAAACTCACATGACTACCACCCTGACAGGAACTAATAAAAATGAGGCTATTGAGATTTTCAAGAACAAGTCATATCTATTTGCCAACAAAGTTACCTTATTTCCTTCAATAAACACATTTTTTGTCTTCGCATCTGCACTTTTTGTAGCACCGTCGTACAAACACTTGGGTTGCATCTGTGCTGCAGCAAAGAGTGAATATGTGGGAAAGTAATTCACGCCCGCTGTTGAGCACAGTAAAGGATGTGTAATGCTGTGGGACTATTTCTATTCCAAAGCTCTGGGAAATGTTATTAAAGATCAAGACATCATGAGGTCCTTCAAGTACTAGACAGTTTTACATAAAAATGTTGTTGCCTTTGCCAAAAAATGGAAAGCTGGTCACTAAAGGGCGTTTGCAATTACCCAAATGTGATATAAAAACTGAAGAAACATAGAAGAGACGATGTAGAAAGAAATGTTGCACGTCTTTATCCGGAGGGTCAAAGAGTGTGGACTGCACTATAGGTTGCCTAGAAAAATACCTTTTTGAAAATGTGTTAAAGAAAATAAAATGTGATGTGACCAGTATGTGAAACATGATGAAATGAAACCGTTCTGTCTCTACCTCAGGATAGGCGCAGACGGAGACTGAATGTGAGCCTGGGCTCTTCTTCTCCATTATGTCAGCTTCTTCAGAGGCTGTTAGGACACACCACACCTAGATGCGACACACAACGTAAAAAAAAACGTTCACTTTCCGTGATCTGTTTGAATTATATTATTCCATATATTTGCAAAACAAAGTGCTGAACTGTTTTGGCTTCATTGCAGCAGGAGATCTGTGGCCACATGGTGGCAGCAACAAACAAGCTGTCATAATTTAAAATATGTACTATACTTGCGAACATACACGTGTCAAATAAATGCCTTATTTTAATAAAACTACAGTGTAAATCTGGCAATCAATAAAGCAGATGAACAAAAAGTGTGTTAATTTTCTCAGCCCTTGTGCAAATTCCAACTCTCACCAAGTCAGTCGAAGCCAAGCCAAAGTTGGCGACGATGGCTGTGAGAGTGAGGAGGTTTCGGGCGCTGTTGTTTTCGTGGATCCAGCAGCAGAACCTCTGCAAAGCGGCTGGAGTCCACTTGAACTCCTCGGCAAGGGCAACCAGCAGCAGCAGCAAGTAGGCAAGAAGGAAGAGGGAAAACTGGAGGACGGTGGGGAACAGTCTGCAGGTGGAACACCCAGCAGGGACAAGAGGAGGAAAAATGTTAATCCAGGACAGAAAATTGGACAGAATGGCAACACAATTTGGTCATTTCCTGTCATTCCTTCCCATGCATTCTGTATTTGATTGTTTTTATTTTTTTCACTCAAAGTTTTACCTATTTGGGAACAATTCTAAAAAGTATAATTTTGCTTGTCTTTTTTTTAGTTCTCTCTTTATCTCACAGCTGTTTTTTGAGACGTCATCATATGTCTTAAATGCTGGTAGTCTGTTAAACAGTCTGTCAAATATTTCTGCTCCATATCTTTAATAGTCTGCAACTCTAATCCTTCACGCTTCCTGCATTACACACACACACACAAAAAAAAAAACATTAAACAACTCAGCATCTTTCCACCTGGGAGTAGGGATGACGGCCTGGGCAGCCATGAGGAAGAGGAGCACGATGAAGGAGCACACCATGTTGGAGTTAAACATTTCATCTCTGATCTGGGAGAACTAAATACAAGAAAGTAACTTGTTTTAGTTCATTTAAACTATTTAGAAAAATCTGCGACAATCATTTCTTAATACTAAGAAGAAGTACTTTACCTCCATAGACTGATTATGAACTGCAACTACATGCTGTACCTTGTTCTCTATGTGTGGGTCTTTGAACACCAGGGTCAGAGCAGTGACGTGCTCCTTGCGCATGCGCTCACTGCTTCGGACCTCGATAGCGTGTTTGATGCGTTTGTTTATCTCTCTGGAGGTGCACTGCCATAAGCTGGGCAGAGAGCCGTTGGTGAAAGAGGCCAGAATCTGTAGAGGAACAACATCAAAAAAGACTGAAGCGAATAAAAGGCTAAATAACAAGCACATAAATGTAAACTCCTTGAATCTGTTTTGTGTCCCTACACTTACGCAGTTCATATCGACGGCACGACCAAAAGGGATCTCTGGGTTCCACGTCCGACTGCTCTTCTGAACTTTTATGGGCTCGGGATGGTGGTCTTGGTTCCTGCCTTCTTGAGGACAAATAAGGAAGGTGTCAATGTTGTGTTTTCGCAGAAACTCATTCCTGTCACGGCCGTGGCCGTCCTCCGTCTCGTATGTGGTTCCCAGGCAATCCAGGGTGGCCCTGGAGATGTGGATACGTCTGGATAAGTGACAAGAAACAAACACGGGTTACGCATCACATGTCAAACGCGACCATTCAGGTGCTTCTCTGTGCTTATTCATGGTACACCCACCCAGGTATTCCTCCCGCTTCCAGCTTGTTGGCGATGCTCACGTCCCAGGACCAGACATCGAACTGCCATTTCTGCAAGCCCAGCACCCCGCAGAGGACGGAGCCGGAGTGGATACCGATCCTCATGTCCAAGTCAAAGTTGAGCTGCTTCTGGACAAGTCTGGCATTTTTAAAGCAATTAAAGAAACTTTACTGATCCCAACAACTATAAAACTCACGATCAAACATCACCTGATACTGTTTTAGAATTTTTTAGAGGCATTTCCTTTTAACATCATCAGCGCCCCCCTCATAGAAAGGAGCAGAAGAGATGCGTCCTCTCTGTGTTCAGAACAGCTCTGTCACAGAGGTGCTCAGTGTAGGTTGAAAATTACATCTGGCATTTTTCCTACAGCAGCAAACTGAACTTGGTCTACGATGAACGATGCTGTCAGAGCACATTCTGAACAGCTCAGATGTTTTAAAGCACTTTATGTAAAAAAAAAAAAAAAAGGAAAAAAAAGTGTTTCCTCTCCTTCAGTAGGGTGTATTTGTATTTTTTGGACAAGAATCTTCCTCACTAATATTATTACCAAAATATAAGATCTAAAAAAAAAAAGAAGAAGATAAAATTACTTTAAAAGACAAGAATCAAATGAGGCACTTTTGAGGCCTTTCTAACATTATTATCAAACTTCTTTGTGGATTTTATGAAACTTCACTACTAAAATCAAGCCCACTGCTCACTGGGTACTTGAACTCGAACGGGGATTGTTTACTCTGGTCTGATTAGATGAGATAAAACATTAGGACCAAATAGATTTTAACTGCAAAGAAACTAGTTGAGCAAGTCAAAAAGAAGAAAGCATAAAAGATCCCAAAACTCTGAGCAATCTTGAGAGCCTGTTCAAAGGAACCAGCGTTTGTGTTTTCATTTATTCACACAATCCAGGTACGTAGCCTCATTGTATATCACTCTCTTTCTGTAAGGACATTAACTCTAACCGTATTGTGCTGATCATAGCCAGGCCCATTTCTACGCAGTAACGTGCATGGGCAAGCTGCGGCTCCGGTACCCCTGAAACACAATAGTAACAGTCTCCCAGTATCTTTATCCGCAAACAGTGATGCTCCTGTGATAAGATATAAAAGAAGAGCTTTTTAGAATACAGCCAGCAGAAAAATATATATAGTTTAAGCATTAGGAAGTATTAGGGCATAACACATGAGTAAAACAAGGTTAATATTTGTTCTTTAACTGCAATTAATTTGTTTTATTCCAGAGATTAAAAACAAGATTAGACGTCAATAGGTGAGCATTACAAAGAGAGAAGAAATGAATATGTAACAGATTGATTATTCTCAGATGAATATGAGAGATCGCAGAGAAATGATGCAAGCTCTAACCTCAGCAAGTCGGTCAAAGCGTCCAAAGAGCTCATTAAGGGTTAGAACCATTTCCTGGGCTGTCAGGTTTATAGACAGCTGGGTGAAGCCCTTAATGTCTGCAAAAAGGATGCTAGAGAGAAGACAGAAACAAGAATAGAATTCAAAGGACGATTTAAACATTTAATCACCTTTAAATCCTAATTTGCTTTAATATGGGTGGTAATCAAGAGGTCTACCATCGTAAAGGTCATGAATCGCAGATCCACAATCACAAACGCATGCCAGTCTAAGTACCTGACATCTTTGTACTGGTGGATGTAGATCTTATAAAACTCGTGGGGGATGAGTTCGTTCTCCATGGAGCTCATGTCAGCGATCATTTCTAAAGCAACAAAGCGAGGGAGGATTGACAGGACCAGTCGCTCCTGTGAGGCAACAACACGAGGAAGTAATCAATGACTGGTAATTCAAGGACAATCACAGGAGAAAAATGTAAAAGAATGATGTTATCTAAAAGGTTGAATGAAAATAAAAAAATTGAGAAATTAATAACGTGTGATTTATTTTTTTTTTTGTCACTTTGCAACCTGTCTTTGGTTCTCTTGCTCGAGTTTGAGGCGACCCTCAATGCAGCGCCGCGTCTCCAGAAAAACCTGCCGCTGGGCGTGGTCAGTCAGATAGTGGATGAACAAGCCAGCTGTGTTCATGCCCATGTACAGCAGGCCTTTGGCAAACACCTGGAATTAGAGTGTTAAATTTTATTTCAAACGATAAAATCTAGAACACTTGGATTAAAAATGATTGAAAGAAATAACTAGGCTAACAACAAGACGAAATAAACCCAAAGTAAGAACAAAAAGAGACAAATTTTATTTAGCCATTTCCCGCAACCTTGTCCAGCACACCTGAAACCCTGTTGTCATTTTTTTCTTGTGAGTTTCCAGAAGGATTTTCTTATTTTGAAAACTAATCGTTTCACATTTGCTTTACTTACCTTATTCAAAAGCAAAGCATCATTGTAGTGGAACCATATCTCCATCAAAATGTGCAGTATTGGGGTGAGGAAGCCAGCACACATTGCCCACAGCAGAGGTAATGGCAGCAGTGTGTATGTTGCAAACAGTGTGAACAAAATATACCATGATGGGTCTTTTTCTAGTCCATAGGCCAGGCCCCCTAGGATCTGTGTGGTCTGTGACAGCCAACTTGCAATGCCAGCATAATGGAGCCACTGTGGGGACATGGAGTCTTTGCAGGTTAACACTAGTATGCAAAGCGCTATAGCTAGCACCATGAAGATGCCAGTCAAATAGCCACGCAAACGATCCGTAACAGCATCCGGGGCCAGTGCCAGATACAGGACCAACATGTGGAGCTTAGTCACTGCATCGATTACATTGGTGACGGCCAGAGAGTTTCTCCTCTGGTGGGAGGAGTATCGCTGGTAGAGTTTCTCCAGATCGCGGGATTTGAAGGTGTGCCCCAGCATGGGTATGTAAACGCTGTGAACAGTGTTGCACCAGTGCACGAAGAAGTCAGCGTCGCTGGTGTAGTGCTGCGTTGGGACCCTGATGCTGCCGTGCGTGCTGGTGGAGGTTCGACTGTGGACTTTGAATGTGGAGGAGCGGCGTTTTGTGACTCCGCGGGAGGCCTTGCTGCGGATTTGTTTGTTGATCTCATCTATGTAGGTATCGGTCACAAAGATTTTGCGAGCTGGTTCCACACCCACCTGATGGAAAAAAAAAAAAGGAAATCAGTGGTTTGCAATGGAAAATGGCTTTACTAGAGAGAAAGAAAACATGGTTTTAAATGTTTTCTTCTCATTATATTTGGTCTACTTTTGTCATATTCTAAGGAAAGTGAATGAAATAACTGGCACATTTTCACGGTTTCGACTGTGAAGCGTCACGTGGAGGCTCTATTTTACTACAAGACTCAAATTGGGTGGAATAATGAATTAGCGTTACTCCACTCCAATCAACAACTAGAATACAGAAAAACTAAGGTTTAGATTGAACCGTGAATCACCTGAGAGCTGAGCTCTTGTTGGGTAATGATGTGTTTCACCGCGTTCTGCCACAGCATCTTTTTCCGCCTGAGCCCAGGAGACAGAGTGCCACTCAGACATGGAGGTTCATGAAGCTCCATCGGAGAGACCTGCCTGGTGTCAGCAAAGGTCACCATGGTGACCTGAGCTGGCATCACCCGTTGGGCTTAGATCAGCAAGAAGCTGCAGACTTGAGGTGTACCAGGGGAAAGGAGAAAAATCAGAAGTAAACATTCAACTTAATGAAAAATGTGATACCGTTTTTACTGCAACTACATTGGAATTTAATTTGCTCAAATCTGCTACATTTACATACCAAACTTCTTCAGAAAAATGGCTTGAATTAAGAAAAAGAATTTCTTGTCTTTTTGTTTTTTTTTTTACCAATTCCTATGTGCAGAGAAGCTTTATTTCCAGGATGCTAAAGTGTTTGTTGAGACACTAATGTTATTCGTAGACTCTTCAACTCAGACTCACACTTAACCTTTCTAATTGGATTCGGGTCAGTACTTAGAGTTGACTATAGAGAAGAACTGTTTTTGTTCTTAACCACTCAGCACTTGTCCAAGTTGTATACCTGTTTGTTGATATCTAAGCGTTATCCAAATACACGCAGGTTCCATCAATCGTAATCTGTCCTGGACCTCATGCAGCAAACCCATGTTTCACAGATAGCGTAAGGTTCCTAATCTAACATAAACCGTGTTGTTCATGTCTTTGGCTTTTAATGGTGCATTTGAACAACTGTTTTTCTGGGGTGGAATGATTATCCAATATACAATTTGTGTTGATTCATTCTTCAAAATATGTGCACAAATTCAAAATTTACTGGATGTAATGATGGTTCCTTGTGTCTATTTAGACATTTATACCTAAAAATACTTTACCAACTGTCAAGCATGAAAACACCAACCTTCAATTGTGCATTGCACAATCTAGGTGGAAAAATTGAAATGAAGGACTACTTCCAAATGTTTCAATATCACCTCAAGTCAATAGCCATTTGATTAAAACTTGGTCTTGCCACATGATAATTAACCCATGCTCACAATAATAATAAAAACAATTACTTAAAATTAAGCAATGAAAATCGGGCATTGCTTTTGATTCAAGCTAATGATAAATAAAGACAAACTATTTTTAAATTAGAATTGGTTTGGGACAAATAAAGCATGTTAATCTTAATCATATCTCACAAGCATATCAGTCAAACATCCACCTGTAATTATGCCATGGTCTTGGTGATACAATAAGCTAGGGTAGAGTTGCAGCTTAGTAAGGAACATGTAACCAAGTATTACTGGGAATGTATGTCTATATGAGACAAACTCTGAAATAAATTCCAACTTGTCATTTCCTGTTTTTAAGAAAATCACTGAAGCTGGTTGTTGTATCATTGCTAATCGGAAAAGGAACATGCATATCTGAACAAAGCTTTAGGATTTAAAGTGGAGCTTTGCAGCCCCGATGAGCCTTGATAGCACCCACTAATATTACCCACTGTAAGAGATATATTTAGTTCAGTTTTTCCACTTTCATTAAAACAATTTACTTTTATTATATCTCCAAAACTGCAACACAGTTTTAGTACTTATGAATAGGTAATAAAGGAATACATAATTTCTTAAATTAAATTCTAAAGATAACAAGGTAATGTTAATTATAGCTCAGATTTAGCTCTTGTTTTTATACCTTCTTCTACCAACTACAAAACACCAAGCATTTATAATCTACTTGATTTGTTTTGAGATTCCCGAGGCAGATTTGGATATGCAGCAAACACTCAAAATAACATTTGTTTGGCTCCACATGTTGACAAAGTGTGCGCCACGAGGAAGGCAGCTTTCAACTGAATGATCTGGTAGCCAGAATTAGCTCTGAGCTGGTTTATGGAGAGTTAAACTCCTCCAGGTCCTTCTTGACTGCATTCCAAGCCTCTAAAAGTCCACTGTCACCAATCTCCTTCTCTCTAAGATTATGTGTCCACACACACACACAACAGGCTGGATGTAAAAAAAAAAAATCTGTTTAAAACAAATACTTTGTCATCTGGGCATTTAAAAAAAATAAGGAAATAAAAGTGGGAACAAGCAGTTTGTCTTTGTGAATCGTGTTTAGTTACTCGAGTCTGTCAGTTACCAATACGTGTTTGTTTCAAAGTTGGAGTCCTGTATACTGTTTTTATAACTAGTCTGTATAATTTGTATCATGTAGAGTACTAACCTCTTTTGTTTTACATATTATGCCCCCACTCCTCAAATCCAGCATTTGTCCTAGGATAGATGTAACCAGCTTGTCATAATCCACCTCTGCTGACTCCATTGCACAGCAATTGTAGACAGATATCATAATAAAGATGTATCCCATACAAGGAAACGAAAAAAAAATTGTGTAAATCCTGAGGTAACGAGGACCCCTGCACTAACGTTATCTTCCCATCAAAGATGCGTGAACTCGCTCGCGCTAAGTTGTAGGTCACCACCTGGACGCTTTTGAAATGAAGTCAACAACTGCCACAGAGCGAAGCTGCGGAGTGAAGAACACTAAGAGGATTAATTAGTCAGCAGCCACTCTTGCTGCCCTGCAAAGCTGAGTTCACTGTCCTCAAGACGGGGCCAGGAATAAATGCAACACTCTCATCTATTTAAGACGGCACCGACACATCAATGAATCAAAACAAATCTATTTATGTCAATAGCATTAAAACAAAACCTTATTCACCACTCTCTTTCCATCCAGTCTTGTTCACGTATAGTTCGCTCCCACTGTGTCACAGAGGCGACGCCTCACACACACTGCTTCTGCCCCCTTGCTTACTGCAGGATCTGTCTGTACAATTACAGGCTGTATACAAATAAAAACACTGCCAAAAGGTCTTTAGAATCTGCCAGCGCAAAAAAAAAAAAAAACAGCCAGGCTGACTCACCCACCACCTCTGCAGCACCCAGAAGGGATTCGGCTGCATGCAGGTGCAAATGAAACTACCCGTTATATTTTCTCTTAAAACAGGTTGTTTTAAAGGTAAAAGCAGCGATTCATTTGGCTAATAAAGATGCCTCTTTAGGATTTTGTGTGCTAAGCCTCTGCTTTGTGCGTCATATAATAATAACTAATCCAAACCAATTTAAAATTTTACACATTGTAATAATAATCCAGCACTGTTTATGCCTTCTATGTAAGTGCCCCACTATTTCCCCCCCCCACATCCAAACTCTGGTTATTTAACTTTTATTACATATAAAAATCCATCTATCCACATTGCAAAACAATTGTGGAAGAATGTACTCCTAGTTTGTGTTGGTTTGTCTTGTGAAATAATAAAAAATGCATGATTCTAATGTTTCAAAATCAGACAAGGTTAAAGGGAGATGAATATCAATAAAAAAAAAACATTCACAAAGAAAAACTAAAATTAGGATTAGATGCTTGTGTCACAAAATATTGAACACAGTTTATCTCAACAGTTTGTGAAAAAGAGGAGATAAACGAGAGGGTTTGGTGCCTTGAGGTCTCCTGCGTATAATAAATAAAATCTGTATTATCCAGAGCAACAGTCCTGAGTATTGTGGAACACGTTTTCTCACTTGCCACATAATTCCTGCGTCTCGGTGTTGGTAAGCTGTTTAAAGTTTTTTAAACTGCTAATTGTTTCCAGGCAACACTCAAAGCCCCTAAGGCTGATCTAATATGCTTCCATCTGTCCCTGTGCGGCTGTGTTGCTGAAACCTTTCATACCGATTACTGTGCTTCTAAACATAGCTGGCCGTCAGGTCTGGAGCACGTAGCTTATACCACAACTGAAATGCAAACCATCGTCTTCTACTCACAAAGCAATGCAAGGCAGTGAAGAGCCTTTTGATGCATCTGTGGAGGAGGAGGAGAAAAGCAGCGAATATCGCGTTAGGATTTGAAATCTTCCGATTGTTACTGTTGATCATCTGCTTGCATTTAATTCACAGTTTCATTCAACGAGTGATACTGGTTTGGGCACAAGCCTAGATACAGCTTAGTGTTAAGACCAACTGCTTTGGATGCCCAGTAATTAGATAATTCTCATTTGCACCGAAGCCAAACCAACAACAGAACTGATCCTATGGCCTGGGAATCCATGCCAAGAATCTCACTGATACCAGACACACATCTATTTATGTACGCCGGAGTGCAACAATGATAACTCTTAGCACTTTTGTGTCCTGCATGCGGTACATTACATACTTCTGGGTCAAATTGCAGTAATCTCAAAGCGGTAACTTAGGAAGGGGGTGCTAGTAGTAGTTGAACAAAGCTCTATTTTGCTTAGATAAAGCACAGATTATAAATAGTAGCTATAAATAAAGTGTAGATCAATTGAGGACAAATCAGAGTCTTGAAAGGTCTATTTGAAGTAACAGGTTTAGCTTGATTTCACGGTCTTTCTAAACAGTTTTTGTGGCATTATCCCACTCACATTCACACAACTTTTCACACCATGTATTTAATTTAGATATTATTTCACAAATTAGTTTCAGGAAGTGTGACATATAATCTTGGCCCTAAAATAAAACAAGCCATCCTCCAACACATTATTTTGTTCTTTGAGTGAATTTAAGCTTTTACAACACTTTTGCCATTTTTTTTTAGTACTTTTGGGTTATCTTTTGTTTCTCCATCTGAATTCAAGCAATGCGTGCTACTTTCATAATAGGTAATAGCTTTTGTGTTTGTGGGGCTGTGTTAGCAGTGCAGTCACAGCCATAAAGTTGCCTAGAAAAGTCTGCAAATAAGTTGTAAAGATTTTTAGTAGTCACTTTTACAACACAAAATAATGTAATTAAACTTTAAGTTAATTTTACCAACCCTTAGCTTGCTGTTGCGCCATACTCTGTATATTTTGTGACAATGGATTGAAAAGCACACTGTGATATGTTTGAAGCTTGGAATATTATTTTAAAATCTAACCCTGCTTTAAACTTGCTAAACTTATGGCGTACTCTACAGTCTTCATCAACCTGCAAACTCACCGGAACACGAACCTCACAGAACTGCTGTACTTATTCTGGGAATAATTCTTCAGTATGAGGGTGTTGTTTAAGAGGGTGTTTTCAGAATTGTATTAATATTCACATAACCATGTTTAATAATTGTATGTAATATGTATTAGTATTCTGACGATTGTTATTTCTGTAACATCTTATTTGTACATACATTCAACTAATGAAGTCAACAGCTTTGTCAGACAGACAACACAGGATGTGAGCTAATTATGTTCAAACTTGATGACAACAAAGTGGTGTCCAAGGGGTCCCCTGGTGGGTTGTCACAGTTAGCTAGGCGTCATCTGCTCGGGGCTAAAGGGATTTAACGCTGGCCTGAGCCAAATGAATATTCCCCCTGGTATAATTTAACTTTAAATAACGTGGTCTTCATTAACTCGTTTCGTTGTATGATAAAGGCTTTAAGGATTTTGTTTTCGCTTAATGGTAAGAAACAGTTTTGCTGTCATTCATTAACGTTATAGTAGAAACAGCTAAGGTGTTAGCATGCTTAACAAATAGCATAAACAAACGTTAGGTTAACTTAGAACAGTGTTGTGTAAATAAGGGACGGGGTTTATATTTTGTTCACATATCATATTCACACTGCATAGCCACCAAGTCAATATAATCGGTGATGTTTAAGTTATAGCAAGGAAAGCTAACCTCTAGCAATGTATATCCGTTGTCATAACATTACTGTCCGAATTATCTTTTAAATTCACTTGTTGCATTTCAGTAAAGTTATAAGACTAACTCAAAAATTCATAGCTTCGACTAATATAAAAGATATTGCGGTGTTAGCTAAATTTGTTCACGCTCTAGCTAACTTTGGCATACTAACATTAGCAGGCCAAAAAAAAGCCGGCGGGTTTCCTGACTCTCGAAGCCCTGGCAGACACTCTTCCCAGAGCCGAGGTGCAACCCAACTTTCCGTCTGCTTGATTAGCAACGCCGCCTTGTGACTGAAGTCCAGCATGACAGGTGAGTAACTCTCGTCAACTTCACACCTGCACCAGAAATGAGTTAGATTTTAACGAATCCGCATGAAAAATATGTCATATAATTTCCATAAAAATATTTACTCAGCTTCTGGTGAAAGGAAAAAGCACCTATTCTTTTCGAGTATAAACTTGTTCCAGATGTGTGCATAATACAAGTCATCTCAGGACAAACTCTAGCACATTTTTTTCCCTGTACTTCTACCCACATCACATCCAAGTCCACATTCCATGAACTTCAAACCCACTCACTGAATGACAGTCCCACGGTGCCCCTCGTTCCCAGCCTATCTCCACCCTCTTCTCCTTGTGGTTGGATAGTGAGCTCCATTGTGTCTGTGAGATGTTTTTTAATGAGCGAGATTCACACTGAGCCTGGAGCTGCTATTGAAGGATTTGTTGCTAATCTCTTAGTTAATGCGGACAACTTCACTGTGCTAACATAAATTACGAAGAAGCCTCAGGACAGGGACATGCAAGTTGGTATTCATTAGAGATTGATGGTGTATGCGTTTGCTTTTGGTGGTTGTAAGTGTTCTGCAGAAGTTGGTTTTGCAGTTTAGTTTTGTCAGGGGGGAAAAAAGTGCATCGTTTGGTTGTGGTGCTTTTTGCAACTAAAAAGCTCATTTATTTGTGTCAGAAAACGTAATTTCTATTGACTTAAAATAGCAGATCTGTTGCAGGTTAAGATCAGTATTTTTGGCTTTGGTGTTTTAAGTTACTGCGTCTGGGTAAAGTAGAATAGTGTGTGTGTATTGCCCACTATGCCACTGCCTGCAACTGATGTCCCAGCCACTCAGAGGCTGGCACTGGACTGCCGTACCCTTCTGGACCATCGCGTTGGCAAGGGTAAGAGAAAACACCACTTCTATTGTTCTCTTTGGACATAGAGAAAGAAAGCTTTAAAAGAAAAAGTCTTAACTGAAAGTAGTAAAAAAATAAATCCAGGTGCACTTTTCTCTTGTTTTCTTGCTCTTTGCTCCCTTGGCGACTTAAGACAAAATTATTTTTCTTGTAAATTCAAACACACAAGTTGTTCCACACTTACAGGAGCATTGGCTAAGATAATAGAAAATATCCCAGTATGGGTCTTAGGAAGTCAAGAAAAGCATTGATTGTGTTTGTTGGGTGTGAATAGGTATGGGAAATAATACAATATGAACAACGTTTTCCCTATCCCCCTGACTAAGAGGTCCATCCATCCATCTTGTTCTGATTGCAGATTTCATATTTAACCAATGTTTAAACAAGAACTAAAATAGCTCTTGAAATATGAGCCAATAAGAAGGATGGAAGTTGAGATCAAAATGTCACCTAATTTGAACTCAAATACATTTTTGTCATCCAAACTAAATTAAAACAATACATTTTCTCTCAGAAAACGGAGAACTAAAATTCCCATCTCTGTTCATACTGGCCCAGCAGGAAGTCACTGAATAGCCTTTCATGCATGTTTTTGCTCCGTGGAAGGAAACTGAAAAATTCACAGGAAATGCGGGCAGGCTTTAGAAGACCATTAATACTCCGCACACACAAAGCCTGGTACAATTTAGCTTCAATCCGGAGGCTTTCTTGCTGTGAGGGTAGCAGTACTAATGAGTTGATGACTGTGCAAGGGGGGTTGAACGGTGGATTGTTCGGACGGTTCTGTCTTTAAATTGTACTCTTATGAATGTAAAGTGCTTTGTGAGAATGAAATGCAACTTTTTATTACTGAGCGTTGTGTTGTTTGACTTTCAGGTGAATTTACAGGAAACTCTTGAATGTATTAGTGAGCTATATTTTTGTTTTTAGAAAAAAACTCGCTGCCTTATATGTTATCTGATCTTTTTTTTTTCTCAGATACCACTCCAGATCACACTGATCCATTTATTAATAAAATCAGTATTATGTAGATTGAATCATAGAACACACTGTCGGTGTTACATGGTCTATATTAATGGTCTGACTGTGCCCCACCTAACTCACTCATCATTGACTCCGACTAAAGTCTTAGTTGGGACTAAATTGCCCCAACTAAAGTCTTTGCAGGACTGTGTTTATATTTTAACTTTATATCTTTTGCTGTCTTCAATAAATTCACAGTTCTATCTGCTGACTTTCTTTTGTTGTCGTACGGAGCATTTTCTGAAATGAATGAATGAATTATTCGTAAGTTAACGTGTTTCAGTGCACTCTTGATTAATGGTGTGCAGGAATAACATCAAAAGCTGTTCTCCTGGTGTATAAACTTAGTGCTTTTCTTTGAACTAAAAAGAAATGTTGCTATTACCTGTAATATTTCCACTGCTCTCCCGCAGTGACGGCTGTCTGAGCACAGTATTAACGGCAGATCTATTGTGTTATTGAACATATTTCACATTGAGCATATTTTAAAGTGGGGATAGAGATTCCTTAGATCAACCAAATAGAAAGGGTTTAATTTTGTCAAGAAATCCGATACATCACTTCTGTTTTTTTTTCCCGCTGCACAGTGGCTGCCTTTCAAAAGATCATTATTGATGCCTTTCATTTTTGGCATTGCACCAAACTCCTGATTTTGTAGCGTTGCCAACAGACGTTTTGTTTGGCAGCATCTGGCTGCATTTTTCACTGTACTGCATGAGGGACATGCAAAACCTTAGAATTCAGGGTGATTTTTCATATTGCCCTCACCGTTTATGGTTCTACCGAAAATTAAAGAATGGAATCCAAATGTTTGCATTCCACTCATGTCTGTATCGGTGCGGAAAATGTGCTTTGTTATGTAATGCTATCTTTTTTTTTTCAATATTTACATTAGGTGTTGTGTAGAAATACAGTCAGAGAAGATTAAATGTATTCTTAATTGTTAAGCATAAGGATGGCGGTAAGTCACATAAGCTTTGTGTAATGGTAACGAAAAAGAGGAAGGAATGTGGGACACTGACCAAAGGAAAGAGGAGGTTGTGTGAGAGAGAGGTGTTCTCCATTTCTATCTATCTTATCTACTCGTCATATCTATTTCTCCAATCCGTGTTCTGCTTTTTTTTTTTTTTTACCTCCTGCAGCCGATTTAGGAGAAGTGTGAGGGTCATAGTTGCATGTTTGGTTCTTTATATCTGCACTGCTCTGTTGACAAGGAAAGCTATTGCAGAAGAACTGGGAAAATCCAAGGTCATCACGGCGTGATTTCTCTCTGACGTTGTCTTTTAGCCTCCCGTTCGTACGCAAGTGTGTCTGCATGGCAGGGAGGGCGTGTGTGTGTGTGTGTGTGTGAGAGAGCGTGTGTCACGGTGAGTGATTTCCAGCGTTGAGGCTCGCTTTGCACCAATCACGGTGCACGTTTTTATGCTTTTTAGCTCAGAGCACACGTGCAGGCATTTATCCCAGAGTGGGCTTTCTCTCTCTCTGTCTCTCTTCGCCTCTCTCTTCCTCTCTCTCTCTCGCTCTCTGTGTGTTTGTGTGTGTGTGCATATGCGATTGGATTTGTGTACGTTTCCAGTGCCTCTCAGCACAGCGGCGTGTCTGAATGAGGAACTGAAGCTGCTCTGAGGAATCATACAGTTCTTGTAGTGAAAAACTCCCCACATCACAATCGATGTACGGTAAGAATATCATTTGTCATTTTTTCCACTGTGCCTTGATGTGTGTTTTGTTCTGGGCTGCCGAGGAGTGCGAGTAATGCCCTGAACTCAGGTTGAGCCAGTTTTTCTACATTCTGCACATGCTTTCCTGCTTAGCTTCCTTCTAATATACTGAAGCTGTTACCGAAGTGTAACATCTCTTGAGACCGCATTATGGGAACTCTGGCTCTTGTGAGGATTTATTCAATTACGTTGCCGGACTGAAAGAAGACGCCGCATTGAGGATGTTCTTTTTCTGTAATGGACCCTCATTTGCTTAAATCTTTTAAAATCATATTATTCTTTCTGTAATTTCTGGGGAGCGGTGTAACATTCTTTGAAAAGTGCTGACTTGAGTCGCGGTTCATAGATAGTACAGTAACCTGCACTTCTTGAGAAATTGGAGCCTGGAGAGGCTTTTTTTAACAGTTCAAGATTTTCTTTCTGGTCTTTTATAGGGCTGTAAATTTTTAGCTACAAACTATTAAGCTATTAAGTGTTTGGAGACACTGTGTACTGCAGATAAAAAGAAACAAAGTTCTGCAATGTAGTTTGCCTTATCTAGCCCTGATTTAGTGTGTGTCAGCATGGCTTTATGTCTTGAGAATTTGCTGGACACCAGCTTGTTGGTCTCTTTATACCAGCTGTGTTTGCTGCCACCCACACAGGACGGAGTGTGTACTCCGATTTTGTCTCACTGCTCCATAATTCATTGGCTTGACGTGTGTGTACTGGGTATATGTCCCGAAGAGTCTATAACTCTGACCGAAATAAGGAGGGATTGATTGATGATGTCATAAATATTCACCAAATTCGAATTTGTGTCACTCTCTTGACGCTCCCTCGAGGCACACGCTTATAAAAAAAAAAAAAATCTAATTTCTTAGCCTGTGTCATGCTCCTGTAATACTGCCAACCCACTCTCTGTGATACTCGAGCTTTCCCAAACTCTCAGCAACAGCTTCTGTGCTCATTGTTGCCAAATCAGCTTCTGCTCATTAATTTTGTTTGTTCGCTTGCATTCTGTTGTTCTTTTGTCTCATTTTCCATCCTGACTTTGAAGGATCTCTTTTGTGCTCAAATTCACCCTTTGAAGATGTTTGAAGATGTAAAAATAGCACAAACATTACTCTTTCCCCCCTCCCTTGCTCTTACGTAATGACAACCCTAAAGGGCAGTATGCTTTGTCATAATTTTGAAAAAGTGATGTATATTTATGGAGGTGATGGATTATATTTTGCTTTTGTATTTTTGTGAATATTAAGTGAGTGTGTCGTGCAAAACTCTACATGGAGCACATGACAGGATACATGCAAAACAGTAAGTTTAAATATTTGAAAATCTATCCATCTATTTCCCTTTGTTTTCTCTCACTTCATTTTGTTTCCCCTGTGTTTTAGTCTAATGTGAAAATATTAAGCTGACATCCAGGGGAAAATGGAGAGTGTAATCTCTTAATGTACCCGCACATTGTTTTGAGGATAAAAATAAATTTGTGATTGGCTTGGTGATTGTAGGGGATGCTGCAACATCACACATGTTGCAGTAACAAAGTAGTGTGTATTTTCATGAAATTTTATGTGTTAGACCAACACAAATTGGTACACCGTTTTAAAGTGGGAGGATAAAGTGGAAAGTTTTCAAAAATATTTCTTATTCAGCACCCATCTAGTCAGTTCTGTGATCTAGATGGATGGTGCTAAATTGAAGAAGCCTTAATGGATACTTCAAGAGAAGGATTTCTATGTCTCGAAGTGCAAAACGGGTAGAGTCATGTCCTAAAAGATTTGTGGAGATTGAGATTTTTATTTGTACGTCTCATTTTACAAGTCATGTAAAAGTAGCTGGTTTGCATCACACTTTATATGGGAGTATGAGCATATGGAGGCTGAGCACAAATGCAGTCCACATTTTTTATTTGTGAAACGTTTGAAATCCAATTCAGCATCTTTTTGCATCTCACATTCATACAATGCGTTGTGCTACATAATGTCCCAGTAAAATGTGCATAAATTTGAGGATACAAAGTTAAAAAATGTAGAAAAGTTTATGGAACTGGGATACTTTTGCAAGCTGCTATATATTCATCCATGTAAGAAAGTTTTCTGAGTCTGATGGTCCACAGATGTCCATCAACTTTTTATCTACGGGTTTTTTTTTTTATTTGTTTTTTTTTTATCGGTGACTCATTCTGTCTGTGTGCCACCATGTTTATTTTCTGTGGTTATAATTATACTGTTCAGGAGGGTCCATGTAGGCGTGAAGGAGCTTGGTGTGTCGCCCGTATGAGTCGGTCAGCTTGCTGTGCAGAATAGGTGGCTGTCATGAGGCCCCCCCCCCCCCCCCGTATGTGTGGTTCTTATCACTGTCATGCGAATCCTTGTCCACCCACCTTGTTGTGCTCCCTTCCACGCCAACCCATCATTACCAGTCACACAAAACAGTTTGCCTTATTTTTTTTCTTTTTGTCCACCAGCTGAACTTGCAGGATTTTTTTTCTCTCCTAATGAGTCAATTTTTAGCAAACACACATTATAACGAGCCATGCTGCAAAAACCTTACAGGCTTTTTTACAATTAGCCCTCCACATAGCCTGGCAAAATAAACACATGGTGGACGCACTGTTACATGCAAAACTCAGGCCATTATCTGAGTAATAACTTGCCTACATCAACAAGCAGCAGTGGAAATGCAAATGTTTGCTGTGCAGCAAAGTTTTATGAAACATCTCATCAATTACCATGTCCATAGGACCGTTGAATTTATACAAGTTTAACTTTACGACAGTTAAACCTTCAACCCGGAGAAATTGAGTTTGACACCTTCGAAAAATTAATTTTCTCTCCAGCGAGCAGACGGGACAGGACAGATTTGTGCTGGATGGGGAAGGTACAGTAAGTCCCACTAATCTGTGACTCATTTCAATCCACCTCCCCAATCACACTTTCATGTTTATCCCCTACCACGGCCTGGTCCGTGTTTCTCTGTGTTCAACTGTCCCCTTCTTCTCCACTCCGCACCAAGGACCTGCCGCATTTTCATTAATTCATCAGTGACTCCTACTCTCAGGCCCCAGTCCAGTACTGCAAGCATGAGAGAGAGAGAGAGAGAGAGAAAGAGAGAGGAAGAGGAAGTGGTTGCAGAGGGTTTATTAGTGTTTGAAGTGATGGAGGAGAAATGCTATGAATAGACGCACAGCTCTTTGAGATAAGCCCCAACACCCAATTCCTGCTGTGAACAAAAAACAGCTTGAAACTCAACAACTCTTATAGTAAATATGTAAAAGGTGCTTTTCTTTTTCAGTTTCACTCAATGATTAAAGAGCGAGTATTGTGTGTCTTCTAGGCTCGCAGTGTTACCTTATAGCACAATCAAGTAACTACGCTAACTTCAGTTGTTATAAAAATACTGCAATGTCAAACATGGCTTAAAAGAAATTTGACGCCTGTCTCTTTAAGAAGCTCCTGCTCTTTCCGTCACACTGCCTTCAACATATCATCACAACAATCCTTCTCCATTTCGCCATTTACAACCATTCTTAGGAGCGTTGGACTGAGAAGAAGTTTGTTTGATTAGGTGTTTGCTAAATGCGACTGCCGCTAGTCTGAAGGGGCTGAGTGTTGAAGGCGTGGGGGAGGGATGCTCTGTGGGATGGAAGCTCGGCTGGAGACTGCAGCTCCAAGGAGGAGCTTTGCTTAAATAAACGGTGCATTGTATGACCAAGCCTTTAGCCACTCCTGAATGGTTGCCACGGGAGATTCACGGATTCCTCTTTGTCGTGGTGTAGATTATTGGTAACCAGACGAGACTCAGGCATTATTGTCTTTACACAATATTTTAAGTATTCCTATGTTATTTATAACATTTTATTATTTTGATACTTTATTAGTCAGTTGGGAAGTGTGCTTACATCAGTAAGTTTAAATAAATGTTACTTTGAAGACTGTACCTCTTTGCAAAGGTCTAAAATATGGTCTCATGCCGCCAGGTCTCCTAATGTAATAAAATAGGCATTTATTATGTCAGGATTTTTATTAGTACCATTTTACGGTTTAAGGATATTGTGAAAACTTTTTGAAAGAAGAGCGCCGTTGGCTGTTCTTTGTGCAACTCCGAGATATTTATTCTGTGATGTGCATTAGACACGCACAGATTGTTGGTTATTTATCGAGGATATAAATACTGAGATTTTGGGACAAATGGCACCAGCTGACAGCTGGTCTGGGAAATCTCGCCTCTGTTTGAGTCTGGGTGTTTCATAAAGCGCCGCTTATCGTGAGCCGCAAAACTATCTATGTTAGTTTAAAGCGTGGAGCCTGAAAGTTTCTCAGGGGGGGTTCTGTGAAAATCTGAATAGTGTAGTTGAGTCGACTTCCTGGAGGCTGGATGCAGCTTGCTGTCTCAGTGGAGTGGTAATTGGGCAGCTGGTAATCTTGTTAATGATGGGTCAGGGTGCTCTCCCAATGAGGTTTGCTGTCACATTAGTGAGAAGGGCATCAGTTTATGTAATGGAAGCTGTAATAAATCTGTTTTCATTAATTAGAAGTAGATAAATGTTTGACTTTATATGAAAATAATCAAAGAATTACTGTCTGTGTTGTTTGCCTTGCACAATTTTTTTCCCCTTTGCCTGTATAAAGTGTCAGACTATCATACCCCTTATCACTCGACTCCACTGCTGATGGGGTAACAACCTACTTTTTCCATTAATTTAAGGCTCTCAAACTTGCATGCTGGATGTCTGATTTTTTGGATACAGCATTCATTTGTGGGGTTTTTGGAGGTTATCCCTTTTTTTCATATCTTCCTTCTCCCTGCCTGTGCTTATGACTCACCACTGCTGAATTCTCCCAGCCAATCAGAATTCAGCTCTGTCTGGGTGTCTAGTTTGTCTCTCAAATGTAAAATGTGAAAAACCCCCATCTTTCCTCATGTTGTGGGTGTGTTGCACGATTCAAGACTGTTCTTGATGGGCTGCGTGTATCTGTTCCTGTTGATTTTTTATGTGTTTAGTTACACTGAACCTGTCTTTGCATATCTTGCTTTTGCAGTATGTCAACTTTTTCAGTGGGTGCATTATTATTTTAATAGCTGCAGTTGTGTTGCAGCTGCTGACAGGTTCACTGGCTCCCTTTTGCAGCAGATTGTGCCTCTGCCTCTTCGTTAAACTCTGTTAGTTTTCCAACCTTACTGTGAATGAAGTTGGTCATATCACTTCAGTGGTTTAAATGAATCAGAGTCAAAGATAACAGGCTTGCCGTTTGACTTGTCTCTAAGCGTATCCCTGGAGTGCACGAGACTTTATTACTTTTATATTATTTGTGGGGGGAAGTGGAGCAGTTTTTGGAAAGATGTGTGTAAAATGAGCCACCACTTTTATTACATTTTTCTCATATAGGTCTAATTGGTCATGTCTGTCTGTCTTTGTCTGCTTCTCTTTCAGGGGTTTGTGGTTGTTGCGGGGCACTCAGGCCTCGGTACAAGAGACTGGTCGACAACATCTTCCCAGAGGATCCGGAGGTGAGAAACATCGTTGGCACTCTGTTTCTTTTCTGATGCTTTCTCCTGATGTCCTTGTCATGTTGTGATTGGATAGAGTACGTTGCAAAAGTATTCATACCCCTTTATCTTTCTCACATTTTGTTGTGTTACAGCCACAAACGTTGGTGTATTTTATGGAGACGTAATGTGATAGAGCAACTCAAAGTAGTGCATAATTGTAAAGTGGAATTTAATAGATACCAGGTTTTTAATTAATTTATTATTCATGGCAGAACATATGCTTTCCAGCAAGACGACAACCCAAAATATTCAGCCGGAGCGACTATGGAACAATTAAATCAAAGGATGTTCATGTTAGAATGGCCTAGTCAAAGTCCAATCCATAATGTATAAAGACCACATGTCCTTTTCCTTTCTTTTCACAATTCTGCACTATTTTGTGTTGTTTTCTCACATGAAATCCCAAAAATATCCATTAAATTTGTGGTCCGAAGGTGACAAAATGTGAAACAATTCAAGGAGTAGCAACACTTTTTCAAGCTACTCCATAGAAATCTGTTAGAGCTTCTTAACCCATTAAAGTTGTGACTAATGGCCGGTAAAAGAATATCCCCCCCCCCCCAGATTTGACAATATTTTTAAATTCCCAAGTGAATATATAGCAAGCCCAAATATAATTTCCTTGATTTAGGAAGAGTAATGAAGCGGCAGGAACCAAGGATTTAAAAATGCATGAACATGCATAGCTGTATCCTCCTCTGCTTCCTCCTCTTTGCTACAATTTCCTTTGATTAACTTGAATCTGACTCCGATGACTCATAAAGAAAACTCATTTTGGTGGAGATGAAGAGGCCGATTTAAATTGCAAAGGAAACTTTTCATTAAAGCTGCATTACAAGTGCAACAACCCACTTTGTCTTTTAAATATGCCAAGAAGTTCTGCTACAGCTGCATGAAAACATATTTTACACTTTAGTTCCCATTTTTGGGTGCATAAAGCTGTGCACCTGCATGTTGCGGCCCCAAAAATAGTTTCTAAGTTTGGTTTCAAGCTGCTGTAACTAATGGTGATCCAGGAAACTCGAACAAATTGAGCTATTTTCGAATGTTTATTCTAATACGTTACTGACTGTGCAAGCACATGGTCGCCTGTCAGCACATTTACACTGTTCCACGGTTTCCACAGAATAACTGTTGGTGACGGGAGTAATTATATGTTCCATTTCTATTTACACCAAAGCTTTTGACAGTTTTTAGCATTTTAGACGGCCTGTTTTGAGCTGGATTAGCATAACTGCCTGTTAGATTTAAGATCTCGGTCAGCAAGTGTTTCAGAGAAGGCAAAAGGCTTTTACTCTGTGCTGATTTCACAAATAAATCCGATTAGAAGTCTGTACCTTATTTGCAGAACATAAAAAGCACAGTCGGCTAATAATACTAATGCTCCCTTTTTGCTTTTGTTGAATCAGGAGAACCTATAATAGCTGTTTGCAAAGCACTTACGCTTCAAAATAAAAATCTTAAATTTATGATATTGTCAATGTTTATTTGGGTGTCAGGTTACTATAGGCCGTGATTTCATTTTCTGCAGTGACTAAGCTATAAAAATCTCTAAAGAACATAAGTTCCAATAAGTTTCCTCTCCAAACTTATTGGAAAGGTTCTTCATTTTTGCTGTAGACAGCTAGTATGGAAATAGCTTAAAGTGAACAATATCTGGTATATTATTTCAAGTCTCTGGCTTGTGATAAATGCATCACTTTGCCACAGTTCCAAGAATTTTGCCTGCAAGAAACAAATTTGGTGTTCAGTTCCAGAAGATGCATCAGATTATGAAAAAGGACTACAAATAAACACTGAACTGTTTCATTTTGCAAAACCTAAATGTTTGCAGTCCCATAGGGGAGAGAACAGCTTAATTGTTGAGTTTGAGGAACTCAAACACTTTTCAGATGCCTGAAATTTTCAGAAAGAAATGGAGAAGTACAAATAACTAACCTAGTTTTGTTTGTGGAAAGAAGAATTGGATTATATTTATGTTGTATGCAGTGAGTGGTTGGTACAAAAAAAATGCCAACAGCATAGATGTGATTAGCTTCAGTTAGCAATTCCAGTTTATAATATGAGCATTAAATGTTTCCATCCCACAAGTGCAGTGACAATATTCCTTCATCTTCATCCACCTTTTACCTCAGGATGTTAGTTTAATAACGTGCATGAAAACAAGTTATTACATTTTAAATTGACTCTGCTCATTGTGCTTTGCAGCTAAATAAACAAACCTAAACAGATTTCAGTTCACTGGTTTTTATTGGTCCTTTGTACGTTTGCTGTTATGCTCGTTTTATTGAATTTTAAAAGGCCAGAGCTGAAAATAATATATAGTCAAGGAATAATACTAGTAATATCAAGACGCTAGCTGACTCAGAGCCAAGAATATATTATACAGTCTTTGGTTTTTCTGATTATGACCAATCATAATTAAATAAATAATATCCTTTTGGCTGGCTGAGCTGTATATTTCCTATTTAATTCGTGCTCCAAACACAGTTATAAACCACTTCTGGTTTTATAAAGTTGGACTAGATTGTTTTCATTTTTCCTCTCATCTGGATTGTGACTTTGAGTTGTTTTGGGTTTTAAAATTAGACTCTCAGTGGACTCGGTGTGTTTTTAGCTCTCTTCCATCCTCGGCCGAAGTAAAGAGCGGTGAAGTAGGTCATAGGGGGAGAGCAAAAGGGAAACTTGGTGATCCAGTTATAAGCTTATATTTAAGTTGCTTGGAATGAGAAGAACGGTTTCCTTTTTTAACATATATATATATATTTTTACATTTTATATTGACATTCTATCAGATTTTTTTTAAAAACAGAAATTGACTTGGAGTGAAGCCTACAGCATAAATATCTACTCTGCCGTAAGAGTAACATGGATATTTATCCTTATATAGAGTAAAACGTCCTAATTATTATTCATATTGGCTACCTCTGGTCCTTCTGTCTCCTCCCATGACACCCCTAGGATGGACTGGTCAAGGCCAATATGGAGAAGCTGACATTTTATGCCCTGTCAGCTCCAGAGAAACTGGACCGTATCGGGGCCTACCTGTCTGAGAGGCTGTCGCGGGATGTGGCCCGGCATAGATATGGGTAAGCTTCAATTTCTTTCTTCTTTGAGTTTAAAATAATACGTCTTTTCCATTTTCTCTGCTCTGAAACCAATGTTAACAGTTTTCACGTTCCAATAATTTGGCTAGGATTGGACAGGATTTATCTTTATCTTCATTAAAGCTCAAATTGTGCAATTCTAGGAAGAATTTCAGATAGCCACGCCATGATGTAATAAGGCATGTGTTACATTTATAATCCTCTTATATCACTGATCTCTAGACAAAATCAGAACTCATCAAAGAGCTTAAGAAGATCTCTTTGGTGATGCATGTAGATGATTTTATGTGTTGTAACCCTTAATCATCAATCTGTTCAGTCCACACCTGATTCAAATGTTGGTGATGTTTGTTTAGGACTGTAATACTTTGATTTTCACTGCAAAAAATAACCTTGCCTGTCACTAAAAAGTGTCAAACTAAAAAGTGCACCTGCTTCCTTGGGAATAATAAGGTTCCGTTTTTTAGAAAGTGAAACATGTCCCCCCCCCTCCCTTTTTTTTTCCCCTATTCAGATATGTGTGTATAGCCATGGAAGCCCTGGACCAGCTGCTGATGGCCTGCCACTGCCAGAGCATCAACCTGTTTGTGGAGAGCTTCCTCAAGATGGTGCGCAAGCTGCTGGAGTCTGACAAACCCAACCTGCAGATCTTAGGAACCAACTCTGTAAGTACTCTGGATGAAGACAGTAATGACACAGTTAGCAGCTTGTTTTATATTTGTTAATGTCGTGAAGGAACTTATGCGTCACACACATTAAAAATTCCTCTACTGCAAGAAAATTGGATGAAGTGGTTTAAGGCTACTTGAATTTAACTTGGTTTGATTAATGGTACTTTCACAATCCACACATGTTCAATATAATGCCTGTAGTTAATGTGCTTTGAGTGTATTATTGAGTGTTATATTATCAGTGTTATTTTCATCATGTTTCCCAATTTTTTTTACTATTACTTTAGTAGTAGTAGTAAAATAGTTGTTGTAAACTACTTTATTAAAGTAGTTTACAACAACTATTTTTGATAGTTTTTGTGAAATGTCCAGTGGTTAGTTGCTATTAGTGCTATTAGAATTTTAAAATCAGGTTACCATTGAAATTACATTTGGTCACTGTGCTAAACTCGGGATTACTTGATTGGTGATCCAGTTATACGCTTATATTTAAGTTGCTTGGATTGAGAAGAATGGTTAAACTCTGTTTAAGTTTCCAACTTAAACAGAGTTGGAAACAAGGCAGTGAAAGCAAAGCAACTAAATTTCAAGAATATCTGGCGTTACATGTGCTGTGTTTTCTGCAGGTTTCTTATTATGTAACAACAATGCACATGTCACTACATAACAGTAGCGACTGGGTGGTGGTGTTGTAGTTGTTACTCAGCTGAACTAACATGAATTTGAGTTAGAAAAGCGGTTCCAGATTGAGTGCATTTCAAGTCCTGTCGTAATGTATTAAATATCAAATGCACTTGAAAAAATGTTGACAAAATTGCACAAACTGTTAAAAATCCTGATTTCCTGAGTTTTTAAATTGGGAAGTTAAGATGAAATTGTAGTTTTATTTAAAAAATACAATATTTCTGCCATGTTACTCTCCACCAATAACACATTCAACATATAAATATATACAGTACAAAGCTGCCTGATAATATAATGACCCATAGCTTTTGCAGAAATCAGCGAAGACATCCTGCAGCATCAAATTCATCTCAGTGGATTCAGTGTGTATTTCTTTTCATGTTGAAATTTCAAAGGGTAAGACGTATAAACCTCGAGAGATGTGTACTGTGAAAGATCAGAGCTCAGCACAGAACATTGGGAAGAAAGAGTGATGAGTTTCCTCTTGTGTGGGGAGCAGCAGTCAGCACTGGCCGTGCCAGCAGAAAGCACATAAAGGAAATTAAATTAGCTATAGACTTCAAGTGCAAAGCTTTGCAGACTGATGAGATATGGAAACTTCACTGTCATAATGGAGACCAATCAAAGAGTTTGATAAATGTCCATATCCAAACGTGGCTCCAGATGTCTTGTTTTTCACACATTAAGCTCCCGTCATGACCTTAATGGTTAGCTTCTTTTATTTCACTGCTCTGTTCTGAACAGTGCTTGACGCAGGTTTTTATTTCTCCTGGTGTTACCTGGAATTGCGACAAAAATCACTATAATCTCTCCTCCTTTTTAACAACTATCGATTAAAGCTTTTAATCAGATATGTTCCACTTTCATACCTGGAAGATGCTTCATATTAACAGCTGCTGGATCACTTTCAAGAATCACCCATCAGATTAGTCATCGATTTGGATACTTACTGTAATTTAAAAACCTCTCCAGACGTTAATGTTTAAGTAGATTAATGAGTTTTTTTTGTTTCTTTTTCAAACAACATTGTTTTTTTTGTTTTTTTTTTACAGTTTTCCCAGTAATCCAGATGGTGTTTTTAATAAGATTTTATTATCTGTTATTATTATCTACGTTGGTGGTGGCTCCTCATTTAATCATCACATCAAGTACCCTTAGTAACCCGATTGATTTAAAAAAAAAAAAAAAAAAAAATCCAGTTGATAATTTATTAACTTGATGATGTTTTGAAGCTGAATGTCAGCCGGTTGACTTTGCTGACATTTGCCAGCCCAGTGGGAGAGCTCCCCCTCCGCTCTGCATTATTCACTCCTAATTAGATTAGTTACGTAGCTACAGTTTGACTTCGGCTAAATGAAAACTCTTTTGACGAACTTTGGTTTGTCAATATGATTTAAAAGTAATTGACAAGTTTTCTGCCATTTTTCTTTTTCAGTTTGTGAAGTTTGCCAATATAGAAGAGGACACTCCATCGTACCACCGCAGCTACGACTTCTTTGTGTCCCGCTTCAGTGAGATGTGCCATTCCAACTATGAGGACCCCGACATCCGTACCAAGTATGTAAATAGCTGCTTTGTTTGCTCTCTGGAGACAAAAATATCCACAAAGTGCTGTTTTTAGATTAGAATTGCCTCAAGTCTTTTCTATTATGAACTCATTTTTAAAATAGACGCCTTTTTAAAAATAACTAATCAAAAAGTAGATAAAAATACACAGTGCTATAACTGGAACTCTTTTTATACTCTGTTACTATTAAGGGCTTTCTGTCATGTGTAAATGTTGCCACCAGGATTCGGATGGCGGGGATTAAAGGTCTGCAGGGCGTGGTGAGGAAGACTGTGAATGATGAGTTGCAGGCTAATATCTGGGATCCCCAGCACATGGACAAGATTGTGCCCTCTCTGCTGTTCAACCTGCAGAGTGGCGAGCGCACAGAGAGGTGAGTGTTCACGCGCAATTTATTGCATCTGTATTGAAGCTAGCATTTTGGTTTTTATCCAAATGAAAAAAACAAAAACCCTTTCATTAGAGGCAATGTCTAGAAGCGTTACCAAAACATAAGAAATATCTAGTTACTGTAGAGACGCGCCGATCAGAAGTGTGATTCCAATTACTGATCTCTGGTGTTTATGAGGCTCTGACCTGCTGATTTTAGTGGATCCAGATTTGTCCGTAGGAATTATAAGGACAACGTTAATCATAGTTTTCATACTTGAACAGAAGCTGAAATTTACCATTAACCTAAAAGTAAAAGAAAATGAATATGGAGTTGACATTTGAAGCAGTTAGCATTACTATAGCACCATCTATTTTCTCTTGCTTAACTCTGAGGTTTCCCTCAGTTTTTGCCCTTCATGTTTTCTGCTGAATGTCTTGTTCTGTCGCTTATTGTTAAAACGGCCGACGCGACTCGATATGTTGTAGAAAATGTCATTTCTTTGTCCTTCTGACTTTGCTTTACACAACTAAAATTTGCTAACTTTGTGTCTTTTTGCTTTAGTAAAATATTTCCTCAACAAAAGAAAAAATATTGGGTTTTGATTTAATCTTCTCTCGGCTGATCTAATAAATCCTTCTGTTGTCATTACTAGATTTTTCTCTGAAGTTTAAGAACAATATTCCTTTTGTATTTCACTAACTTACCTTTCTACTTTTAAACTTTTAACTAAATGCGTTGTATTTCTAAGGAATAATAATTTCTAAGGAAGCTATAATTTAATCTTCCACCAGCACTCCTCCTTTCAGAAACATTTTAACTTTCGTCTTTACAAACTTCTGTTAAATTAATCCAACTCATTTAATTTTGCACTCATTTGACAGCTGGCTATATATATATATATATATATATATATTTTCTAATTACCAGACTTTCTTGTACAGTAGTCTCTTGAGGATGTTTCAGTCTCTGCTTTTTTTATTTCCTTTAATTAACTATTTAAAAATTTAGCAAAAATGTCTGGCCTTAAATGATATCCACCACGAACTGAGATTATTTGAAAGTTGGCTTATTGTCTTTTGGAATGAAAGAAATTTGTGTCATTTTCTGGTACCGACAACCTGACTCAAATGTTTTTTTTGTGAAACAAGTTTTAAATTAAGCAACATGATAAAATCACTCAACACAGAACAGAGAACTGTGGAAAGAGATTGGTAAACAAACATAAAACATTTCCCTGATGTCCTCATATGACCTGTTATGTTATTTTATACAAATTAACATTTAAATTTAGGTAACTTCAAACATTTGTCAGCAGGATTATGATTCTGTCTTGATGACGTGCAGATAGCCAAACTCAAACATGACTTCAGTGCACAAAAAGATAATAAAAGGTGAGCAAAATGATGGAGAAAAAAATAAATAAATAAAAATCATCACTTGTCACTTAACTAGCAAGAGTCACAGAATTGAATATGAGATCCTAACAGATCAAATCATAGTGCAGGAACCATATATCTAAGTTTTTAGCGTTAATAAAAGAAAAAAAAAATAGCCATGAAATTATATTAAATTATAAACTAAAACTCAACTTATAGGCATTAGAAACTTAAAAATAAGAACTTGATTGGAATATTTACTGATCACAGAAAGTCAGATAAAAGGAGCGACTCAAGACTTTTGCACACCACAATGCCTAACTTAAGCTTAACTTTTTGCTTCTAAAGGCAAAATGTCATCTGACGTTTACATAACTATTATCAAGCAGATCAGTCACTTTTAATGTGTGGTGATTAAGCTGAAGCTCCAGCCTTGACCTTCCAAACCTTGACAGTCCAGAGTCCAGAGCCTCCGAGTCTCACCTATAACTCATGCCATTTATCATTATTGTCACTTTATGAACCCACTGACAGCTCTGCTTTCCTCGGGGGGTTTGGGGGGTGGGGGTGGGAGGGGAGATTTATTAAACCACCAGCAGAATCCAAGAACAAACATGCTGCGGTGTGGGTTGAAATATTTAAGAAGACAGGAGAGGAGCATGAAAGGAGGATGCAAGGAGAGTAAAAAGAGGAGTGGGTGGAGAATAAGAGCTCACGTAGGAGTCTGAAGGTGCCAGTTTGTGAGAGAATCTGCAGACTCTGGAGCCTCACTCTGTTGGCAGCGTTCCACGTTCTGAAATTCCCTTTGACGTCAACGCCAAGATCTGACGGATAAGGGAGCAAGGGGGGAAGTGGAACACTGAAGGATGGATAACAGAGCATGGAGCTTCAGAAACAGGGAGGTTATTGACAGAGGGAGTCGCAGACAGACTGGCACTCTCCAACACGGTCGCATTTCCCGCTCAGCTTGCCTCCTCTCTGTTTATGTTCTGTGGTTCTGCTCCTGCTGTGCATCCTCATTTCCTTCTCACACCGTGTCCTGCTTGTCATTACCCACAGCAGTCAGCGCTGAATCTAATTACCTCAAGGTCAAAATGTTTCCTCCACTGCTGCCCCAGTGGACATGGGCTATTTTATTTAAAGATCGGAGAGTTCAGACTAACTTTGGAAGTTTCACTTGCTGGAAATAACTGTGACTGTGTGTTGCAAAATTTTTCTTTCCTTTCCTAGCAACTCTTCTTTACATGTTAACTCAGCAGAACAGAGAGACTGGAAACACCTGGCAATGAGAAGTTCCTTGCTTCGCTTGTGGAGAGCTCAGACTTGATCTTTTTATGAATGTTACTAAACCTTAATTAATCTTGATTTGATGCTACATCAATTTGCTCCGAATCAAGCAAATAGATTCGGAGCAACTTTTTAGTTCTGAAACTAGACATAAGGGCAGACCTACTCCTAAAACACCCTCCCAGCAAATGGCATCTTCCCGCGTTCAGTCGAGGCAGTATGGATTAATTTTGGGCAAATTCTGTTCACAATTGTGCATATTTATGTCAGTTTCAAAAATGTCTGTCAGAATCTCATTCTCAAAGACCTGAGCTGTTTGTATTTAGCAGTTTGCATGAAAATAAAAGTACCATTGATTAAAACCTGGTGAGAGAAAAAGAGGAATCTGCTGAACTGCTGACTTTCCAAAATATGGCTCAAGGATGCAAATAGTATTTCCAATCAAATAAATTGTCTAAATTTGGTTAAAACATCATCACTTTTTTAAACTTTAGAATGCAAGCCTTATTCCTAACCTACCTTCAGATGATGCATCACATGCTAGGTTTAATAACCACAACTTCATTCAGGTAATTGTAAAGAAGCTCAGTTGTCGGGTGGGAGTTTGGGGTGCAAGAAGTGCCTCAGGAAGTGAACAGGTGGACCTAGACGCTAATCAGACATGATTTCTGCAGTCCGATGTTCTTTGAGTTTTGAGAAATGTCTCATTGGGTCAGATCCTGGAGTTTTCTGTTAGATACAAAAAAAAAAAAAAAAAAAGAAAAAAGAAAAAAACTTGTGCAAATTATTATAAAGCTGCTGGTTCTGATGGGGTTTCTTACTCTGGTGTGTATTTAGTACAATCTGCTTTGTGTATCTGGTGCAGGAATAAAGCCATGAGATAAATTGTTGCTAAAAACACTGACAATCTCACAACCTTTGAATTCCTTACTTGGTTTTAGAAAACAGTTAGGACTATAATAACAGAGAACTCATTTTCTAATAAAATCTGAAGATCTCACCCTCTGGATCCTGAATGTATTTGATCCTGACATTATTAGGTTCAGATTCACTTGAGTCATATTGATGGCGCTGTTCTGACGAGTATGCTTTGTTATGTAATTCCATGAATGAGTAATGAGAGAAGAAATCATTAACACCCCCCTCTTCCAGATACATACACATAAGTATTTTTCACTCTAATACTGTTCATGCCTCATAACTTTGGAGCCCATGTATGATTTAAAATTATTTTTCTTCATTCCTGGTTTTGCTGCAAAAGCTTTTAATGGTGGACATCGAAAAATGTGGAATAATGAGTGGAATGTCCCGCTTAGGACATACAGGACAAACCACTGTTTTAGAAACGTTTATACCGTTTATTTGCTCTTTATTGCAGCAGAAACCATCACAGCCAGCAGCAGGATTTTGACAAATTATTCAGTCTGTGTCTGTTCCTCACTGTAAAGTTGTAAGCTAGCTAGCGTGTCACTTTTTCGTTGCGTCAGCTCTAAAATATGGATTCAAATATTTATGTTTGCATTTCATGTCGGAGCAGAATACAGCAGCTTTTAAGCAAGAAGAGGATCATACTGGACCTGATTGCTTTTAAAGTCAACCTATGGCAGTTTGACTGAAAAAGGTTTCATTCAAACGCAGAATCATCCTGTAGAGTTCAAAGGAGAACTATAGTTGTTCTCCTAGGATTTAGTTGTATTTAATCCTTTTGTTTGGTTAGTTTTATTATATGTCTCAGAATAAATTTCTCTTTTGACTAAAGCTTTAGATTATAGGTTTTTTCAGACTTGTGGAGTTTGTGTCCCAACTTTCTTCTCAGTGTTAGAGAAAATATGAAAGCTGTGAGCAGAAACTTCATCTTCTTTATTGTTTTTAAGTTGTAATGAGTTACCATAAGATTCTTCCTCCCCTTCAGCAGCAGATGAGATAAAAGAGACAGGATGTGAATAAATAATGCCATCATTGCTGGACTACCAGAGGCTTGACTTGACCAAGATATAATGGATGGGTGGATGATTTTAATTATGCATGAGAATAACCCACACATGTATACAGACTTAGGCATGAACATGTCTCCCATGGTTAAAGCAGATGTGCTCGTCTACACACCGCTGCCTTAGTTCCTACTGCAGAAGAGCTGCAGTCGGTAAAGTCGACCCAGTTCTGAGTGATGCGGTGGTTTATCCGATCCTGAGCGTTTCATTTAGTAAGAAATTGCTCTTTCTGTGTACGTTTGCTTTACTGACTCACAGCGATTCCAACGTTTCTGTTTTTCTCTCTCTTGCCTGCACTCCTCTCTCTCTCCTCACTTCCTCCCATCCCGGTCCCTCCTCTCCCTTCGCTTCTCTTTTTTTTTTTTCCCTGCTTCATCACCTGCGCCGCTTCCCACCAGCCGCTCTCCTTCTCCGCTGCAGGCGTCGGAGAAGGAGAAGGAAAGCCCCGCGGAGCTGACGGAGCGCTGCTTCAGGGAGCTGCTGGGTCGAGCCGCCTACGGCAACATCAAGAACGCCGTCTCGCCCGTCCTGATGTAAGGCAAATTTCTGGCTCTTTTTTTTTTTTTTTTTTTTTTTAAGATCTGCGCCTCTCTTGTGCAGTTGTTTACATATGCAAACACGCCGGCGAACTGGGGGGGAAATGCTGCATTTTTTTGTTCTGCTGGAGCGTTTTTATCTTTCTTCTTATCGGTTCAGAGGAGAGCGACAAGGGCGGTGCAAGGGTATCGACTGGATCTGAGATTTTGTTTGTGAATGAGGTTGTTTAAATTATATATTACTGTGGCGATGTTATATGTAGGTCACACCACTGGACAGATATTGTTTTTGATTTTTGGTGTCATTTCTTTTGGTTTAAATAGTTTGCTAATCTAAATCTTTGCCTGATCCTTTTAAAGCTGCGTTCCTCTTTTTAATGCAGTCCGTACTGCATCATTTCTCTCACTCTTGTATGTAGCATTGGGATCCCTCATAGTTTTTTTTTTTACCTTTTGTCTGTTGCACATTTATATCTTTTCATTGCTTGTTACGTACCTCATGGCTACATTTTCAGCCTCTAAGCTAAAGATTTCCAGAGTCTTTGTTTTTTTTTTTGTTTGGAGTGAAAGTTTGGTGAAACCGAACAAGTGAAATAAATGACCGTAATTACAATTAAAGCTAAATAGGAAAACAGTTGTAAATTTTAGAGTTATTTTACATTTGGGTATTTTTTAACAGAATTTTTAGTACAGGATAAAGGATTTTACCACTAAAAAAGGGTGCTGTTGTTTTTATTTGCAATGCAGTGTTCATCCAAGGACCCTGGAAAATGACATAGTTCAAGAGACAATGACAAAGACGATGACCTACTTTGGTTGCAACGTATCTGTTGTAATAACCTCTAGGAAATGTGCCACAACTTTGGAGATTTTACATAAAAAAAATTAAAAAAAAAATCTTTTATTTGAATGAGAAGAACAGTTACTGTTTCTGCTTCTTCTAAAATACAGCTACAATCATTTGTAGCTGTACAACACAATAATGTTTGAGAATTTGTTGCACGGAAACATAAAGGGAGCATGTAGGTGAGACTGTAATAAAAACCGAGAGGCGCTTCTGTGTTCCTTGTCTTCAGGAAATATAAGAGTTTGGTGCTTTTTCATCTTTTTGACTTTTTTTAATTTTATTTATTTTTTATTTCTTTGATGGTATCGCTGCGTAGAAAAGCTCCAAATCCAGCACAAAAACACGTCTTACTGTCTGCAGAACTCCAAAGAATCTGTTACAAACGTCAAACCACCGACTGATTAAAGACATTTTAGTGGTTAAACTGGACCAATTATATCGATACGTCTTGTCCGATTATTTACAAAATGTAAAAACTTGCTTATTCACGATGGATTACAGTCACTTGTAAATCTGCAGCTTTTATATTTTAAGCACCATCAAAGACTTAAATTGTTCTTTTATTCAGTATTTACTCTCAGATGTTTGTACCTACCTTCTTATCTCAGTTCTATCTTTGCTTATTTTTTCTCTCCGTCTCCTCTGGCCTCCACTTCCTCCTCTCCGTCTCTTCCCGCTCCAGGCACTTGGACAACCACTCTCTATGGGAGGGAAAGACCTTTGCTGTGCGTTGCTTCAAAATCATCATGTACTCCATCCAGGTGAGAGAGACGACGTCCGCTCACACTCCTGACAAACCCCCGTCTCACTCTGCTCTCCTGCTATCCAAGTCCAGATATTATCATGAAACGTGTTGTTTGCTTTCAGGCAGCCTCATGTTTTTATTTATCACAAGCTTTATCACACACACCCAAGAGGCCAAGAGCGGATACAGCCTCCAGTGTTGGGTTTGATTAGATTTATGTGTCTGCAGTGTGTTCACATTTTGTTGGGGTAGAATAAAAAACAAACAAAAACAGCCCCTTACTCATCAGTTTCCTTCATTTTTCACTCATGTTTCAGGCAGTCCCTCTTGTGCTCTTTTTGTTATAGTCCCAACACTCTCACTTAGTAATCCAGCAACTCCTGGGCCATCTGGACGCTAACAGCAAGAACTCGGCCAAAGTGCGGGCTGGCATTGTGGAAGTGCTGCTGGAGGCTGCTGCCATCGCAGCCAGCGGCTCCGTAGGTGTGTCACACCGGGAGGGAACAAAACTCTGCTTGGCGACTTTTTAAAATCTGCTGCAAAGTGCTGAGCCTTTTGTTGTGTGAATGCAGGCCCTACTGTGTTGGAGGTGTTCAACACCCTGCTGAGGCAGCTGCGTCTCAGCGTGGACTACGAGTTGACCGGCTCGTATGACGGCTCCACCAACATCGGCACCAGGATCATCAAAGCTCACGAGGAGCGGCAGCTGCAGGAGGCTGTCATCAGGACCATTGGTTAGCCTGCTGCTTTCTTGTCTAATTCTATGTGTAAATAAGGCGGCTTTAAATGAATACATGTGCTCTCCCACTTATTTAATGTTTACTTCTTGTTTCCAGGCTCATTTGCCAACACCTTACCCACATACCAGAGGTCGGAGGTCATGCTGTTCATCATGGGAAAGATCCCGGTTCCCGGAGTAAATCTGACTCTTCCCCCTAACGAACCTGTGTAGGTTTTTTTTCACAACTCTGCACACAGTACCTCTTTTCCCATGACCAAGAATTATGTTGAAAATGTTGTTTGAATACAAATGTATTTAGACTCGAGTTTAAATGTGTTGTTTCCATTTCCAGGCCTCAGGGAACACGAATGATTCAGATTATGTTGCTCAAGTCCTTGGTGCAGGTAAATGTCTGCTTTTTCTTTTAATGATTATAAGATTTTAATGTGTGGTTCTTTTTGTAGCATTTACAAAAAAAATATCTGTACTGTAGTCAAATTTCCTTCATAAAGAGATACTTTCCTTTCAAAATGAACCTCTTAAGGTGACAACGGGTTTCCAGACCACCAACATGCTCACAGCACTGCCGGACACTTTCCTGGACCCTCTGCTGTCCTTCTCTCTAATCAATCACTCGGAGGTCCGGCTACTCGTCCTCCAGATTCTCCTCAGCCTCATCGACAGGCACGACAACAGGCCCAAATTCTCAAAAATCCGGTGAGTAAATCTCTTTTGCAGCAGCAAGATCGGGTCTGCGGCTGAGTTTACAGGTTGCACCTGTTTTGTTTTGCTGTCTTCCTGTGTAGCATCATCTCTGACATCTCTGTGCTGAAACTCAAAGTGGACAAGTGCTCCAGACAGGACAATTTATTCATGAAAAAGGTACTCCTTCATCACGCTTCTAGTCATTTTTCTGTGTTTTTCCCACCGCGCTGAAAATAAGCGAAAAACATTGGAAACGTGTTGAAATTCTTTATTAAATCTTCACTTTCCTTGGAACGAATGGATCTAAAACACTGACCTCCACTCGCAGCATGGCCAGCACCTGTGCCGACACATCTACCTTGGCTGTAAGGAACTGAACAGCGACCAGCAGCACTATGAGACCCTCTATGCTCTGTTGGGTCTTCTCAGCGTGGAGTTGGCGAACGAAGAGGTGGTGGTGGACCTCATCCGACTGGCACTCGCCTTGCAGGTACGGATGAACACAACACTTCGTCAAATCCGCTTCGAATAAACGATCGGGGAGTTTTGCTTATTTTGTTTGTGTCGTCTGCAGGACTTGGCCCTGTCCACGGATGAAGGTCTGACTATTTATAACCGCTGTGCTGTGCATGCCCTCTCCGCCGCCTACCTCAACCTCATCTGCCAGCTCACCACCGTCCCAGCCTTCTGCCAACACATACATGAAGTTCGTGTCTGGGTTTCTTTATGTGAACCTTTGTGTCTTCAGACAAACGCGTCGTGAACAGTGTTTTTCTTTTCTTGCTCTTTTCCAGGTAATTGAGGCGAGACAGAAAGAAGGTCCTTACCTTTTGCCTGAGGGTGTCTTTCTTGAGCATCCCAAGTAAGAAAAAAAACCTTTTTAACATCTTTTTGTCGCAAATATCGTCTTTACTTTATTTACAAAACACGCAGTGAATTAGTGCTCTCTCCTATGTACAGATTTTGTGTTGCACTTTCTTGTTTATAGGCTGCCGCCTTCGCTCGAGAAGGTGGAAAGTGGTGTTTTGTTTCTCCAGTCGAAGATCGCAGAGGTCCTGGGAGGAAGTGGTTACAACACGGACCGACTGGCAACGCCCTACGTCCCGCAGTACACTGGTAGGAAGCCTTAAAAAAAAAAAAAAATCCAAATACTTCATTCACTGTTTAGTTTGAAAACCAGAGCATGATGTAAACCAGATCTAGTTGGGATATTAGACCTACATTTGAACAACCTCATAGACTGAATTTCTAAAACAAAAGTTATTTTCAGAATGAAATGACAGAAAAAATGGTGCAAGTTAATATTCCAGTACTCATCAAATTTATAGTTTGCTCCACGTTACATCAGGTTTTCTTATAGAAGTCCAGGCTGCAGGATCACATCTGGGGTTCCTCAAGGCTCTATTCTCGGGCCACCTTTACACAGAAAACATTACGCCTACAAATCAGATTATGGAGTATTGCAATATCTCAAACTGTCATACATCATCTTACCAAATGTGAACAAAGCTTTAAGTTTGTTTCATCACATGATTTCAGTCCCTCATTTGTCTTTGTCAGACAGTATATGGGTTAGAGTTTCATTCAGCTTGAGCTGGAAAGACACAAGTTGTTGTTTTTGGTCCAGGAGATCAAAATCTAGAGTCTGGCAGTGAACTAGAGTCTGTGAAGCTGAAGACCACAGAACATGCCAGACCCCCTTGAAGTCATTATGGAGCTTAGATCTCAGTTTTAACAACCACATTAAAAATGTTGGCAGCTCTGATCAATGGCAAGAACTTGATTCAAATCATGCCAGCCAATAAGTTGCTACACTGTCTCTCCCTTTTTTTTTTCTAGATGAGGACCGGCTGTCCAAAAGAAAGAGCATTGGGGAGACCATCTCGCTTCAGGTGGAGGTCGAGTCCCGAAACAGTCCAGAGAAAGAAGAGGTAAAGATCAAGAAACCCCAATGATCTATAAAGGTCGAAGGCATTTCTTTGACACAGAGACATTCATTCGATGCTTGTGTTTCTCAGAGGACTCCGGCAGAAGAAATCACATTTGAAACCCTGAAAAGTGCCATTGGTATGTCTACTGTTTCATTGGCTCTTAGTTGCAAATACTATTCACCCATAAGTGTATTTGTGCTTGTTCCCAAGAACTGAATTTATCAAATTATTTAATTCAATAAACATTGAATTTGAGGTCTTGTGAGCTAAAATTAGGAGAGGAAAAAAAAAGGTCACTTCGATATATATGTATATTTTTTAGGAAAAGATTTTTCTCAGTAATTATTTAGTCAACTAACATTTCAGCAGAAGTGCTTGAAATTGATTATTCTGTTTCTGTCTCCCTCTAGTGGACAGTGCTGGTATGGAGGAGCAGGAGAGGGAGCGGCGGAGACAAGTGGTGGAGAAGTTTCAGAAGGCACCATTTGAGGAAATCGCTGCCCATTGTGGTGCCAGGGTACAAAGAGAATCATCTTTACATTGATTTATTCTTCAGTTTTTTTTTTTTTTGATAAACCATGTAATGATTGTAATTGTTAATTTGCCTCTTTTAGGCCACGATGCTGCAGAACAAACTGAATCAGATATTTGAGATCACAATCAGGTAAAGATGAGTTTTCACCTGCATTCAGCAGCAAATATTTTAACTGGCTGTAACTTTACAGCACCAGGGTTCAAATACTTTTGGAAAAGTCTAAAATTTGTCGAAGTATTTTTCTGGTCTGGATGATAATGGAGAAAGCAAAAGAAAGGGCTTTTCCCATAGTTTCATTTCTTTCTATTCAACCATGAATTCATAGTGAACTTTTGTACTCATACTTTAAAAATGTGCTATCCAGAACATGCAACCCTTGAAATCTGAGCACGTGTAATTTGGATCCCTGCTGCACACATATTGAGAAAGCTGACTGAAGGTTGACTAATTTGCCTCCTCTCCTCTCCAGACCCCCTCCCAGCCCATCTGGAACCATTTCCTCGGGTTACGGCCAAAGCCAGAGTCGATCTGTTCCCATTTATGAGATGAAGTTTCCCGACCTTTGTGTGTATTAGAGCACAAAGTTTCGCAGTGACACGACGGAACTTGATTAACCTTTTTTTTTTTAGGTTCAGGGATGAGCAACCGATCTTTACTGTAAACTGATCTCGATGGTGGAATCGGACGTTAGATGAAACTTTAGAGCAAAACATTTTATGGTTAACTTAGTTGTTTGATTGCAACCAGAACAAGCTGGCAAAAGTAATTAAAACACAACAACAACTCTCTTGATTTACTTTTATTTGTAGAAACTCCACTGGTTGGATTATCAAATTTAGAGATTGCCAAGAACTGTGACAGAGAAGCTTTGTGTGCGTCTCCTGGATCTGGGAATGTTATCGGCACTGCAATCTCTGGATGTTCCTTCTGTTTTTTGTTTGTCCCAGACGGGGTGCTATACCTAACAAAATTAGATTAACCAGTCTCATTTTGCTATAATTTTCTGTTTATTTATTTAGATCTAAATACTAGAGAGTGCATTTGACTTTTTTTTTATTTTTTATCCATGAATAACTCTTGTTACGCTGTAGGTTTTCTTTGCCTTCTTAGTGTTGGCCAAAAGTGCTTTTTCATTTTGTGATGGGCATTTAATTCCTTATTTTTTTACTCGTATTTATTTTGATTTGAATAGTTTTTAACTGAGAAACGGACCGCTAAAACGAAACGTGTGCCACACGTGACCACACAAACTCCTGAAATGCAATGTTTACAACATTGGAAAATACTATAAAAATAATTATTTTTTTCGTCCCATATAAATGTGTGTATATATATATATAGAGAGAGAGAACTATATAAGTCTATAAGCCAATGTACAGAGCAGGGATGTTTTCTGTGTGTATGTTTCTGTTTTTAACTGTCGCTGCACTGGTTGTCTCCAAGAAGTTAAGGGAAAAAATAAATAAAAAATCTAAAGCAACCAGCAACACATAAAATCCAAATGAGCAGTCCACTTCCGAAACAGAAACTGGTTCCAGCAGCTTCACCTTGACCCGCCACTGCATCCTCGGTTCTGCAGGATTGGCTTCCCAGCAGTGCATCTGTCTCGTCGAGATTTTAACAAGCCATTTATTGCGCAGGAGCACATGTAAACACACACAGGTACAAAAAAAACAAAACAAAACAAAACAAAAAAAAAACAAGGTATAATGGCAATAATTTGGCACAAGCCTGGCAAACGCGGTCCAACTGTTGGTAGCAGATTCCTTTGTGCGTCGTTGAAGCGTGCCTCTTGTCGTCGTGGTGCTGTGATGGCTCGGTGTGTGATGTTTTAAAGGAATGCACTCTCTCTCTTGCGCTTCTTTGACTGAGTTGCATCTGTGTCATGTAATGTAGATGCGGAGATTTTTTTTTTTGTTTGTTTTCTTTAAATATGTAGAGTCAATTGTGTCCATCAGTTTACCAAATTGTTGCCCTTTTTTTCTGTTTTTTCTTTTTTTTTTTATAGTGTGAGTGGGAGTGTTTGTTCATGTGTCTGTGTAAACACAGATGTGTCTTTATCGTTGTTACCGGAGACCAAACCCTTCAGACACAGTTTACAGTCTTGTCCAGTGACTGACTCCTCCTGGTTCATGAAGAACGACCCGTTGATGCCGCAGCAGCACACGGTGGCGCGTCGTAATGCCGTCTTTTCAGAATCAGATCTGTAAATCTGTCTGCTTGTCGTCATTGCATTGTGTAATGTGATACTAGCTTACGGCAATCCTGACTTAGTTTTTCTTCATGACATGTCTGGTCAATAGATCCATTTCCAATGTAGTGCTGTAGTATAAATTGAGTCATTCTGTGGACTTTGCACTTTAAAAACTGGATTACCTGGTGACAAAGGCAGCTTTTACATGGAGAAAATGCCTTACATGTGTCATACCGGACTTTGCATGCTAGTCGAATCGTAGCCGTGTTATACAATAAATGTATCTCAAACCATGAATGGCCTGACTTGTCTCTGATTTGAGTTCGTAGGAGTGACAGTGAAGCCACATTACAACCACAAACTTCACAATTACATGCTGCTTTGCATCAGTTTATCACATAAAATAATGAAAAGTTTGTGGTCGTGACATGAAAGAATAGGGGAAAATGATCAAAGCAGTTTGGATGCTTTTGCAAGAAGGCAAATTTAATGGCGAATTTTTCATTGGGTTGCTCTCATCTGTTTTAGCTTTACTGCTCTGTCTCATTATTACTTGTATTACATGTTTCCACCCAAGCAGCAGGTCATCTGATCCTCTAATTCAGTGCAGAAAGCTTTCATTTCTGACTGCAGCCTTTTTACCACAGCTGATGATCTGTGTTGAATTAAGTTAGCCCTGAAATCCCTAATTTTCAGTCTTACTTTTGCTTCATCGGGGTGAGTTTCCTGTTTTTTTTTTATTATGCAGCTGGAGGGACATGTAGGCAAAACTAGACTGATCATGTTGAAAGCTTTTCAGATATGAAATACCAACATAAAGAGTATTTGTTGTCTTTTTTTTTGTTTTGACTTTCAGGACAAAATGTGCTGTTAGCAGAAGTCGTTACTCATCATAAAAATGTGTTACCTTTGAGATGAAATCAGTCTGAATTGTCAATTGCAAAAACTGAATATTTATTTTCAGAATAAATTACAAAAAGAAACCAGTCTGCCACTAAATTACTTCAACACGTACGTACCATCCACGAAGAAATATTTGTACAGATAACATGTAAATCATTAGCTGAGTTTCCAGTAAGAGTTATTACTTTGAAGCTCTCAAGTCATTTCCAAGAAATTAAACCAGGTTGTGTTTTTTTTATTTTATTTTTTTTTTGTCTTCATATAGGCCTTTAATGAAATATCAGGCCCCAAAAATGACATTCTAAAGATAGCAACTAATTTCTGGAATTTACATTAAGACAAATGGAAACTAGCCAAGAGTCATTTTAAATTAACCTCTCTGCTCTTATTTTAGTACCTTTTCCCTTTTTTGTCTTCCTTTTTTTTTTTTTTTTTTTTTTTTTTTTTTTTTTTTTTAGCCCATTATCATTTTCACATCCTTCACTAAAATGTTCTTGAATAACTTGGACAGCTTTTCCCGAGGTTTCTCCTCCCACAGCTTCCCGAAGCGATTGTTTTGTTTGGATGCAGGCGGGCTGCCCCATCTGAAGTGACTCATCCTGTAGGTCTCGGCTTTTCTCTCCGGCGTGGCCCGAGACCTGAACCCGGCTCTGGGCCCGAGCAGATCCTTATTCCGATGCCTCCCTTTAACGACGCCTCCCTTTGATTCAGCTTTGTTCCAGCTCAAGTGCCTGCGCGCCCGCAGGGCGAAGGCCTCCTCATCCAGAGCGGAGGGGAACACTTTAACAGGCCTGCGCTTTCGGCCGAAGGGCTTCCCCCAACGGAAATGCTCCATTGCGTAAGAGCGGCGCTGGTCATCGTGGGCTTTCAGATCTCCCTCTGGTACTTTGCCTCCAGAAGCCAGAGTGGAGAGAATGATGCTGAACAGCAGGTCACCCCTATGGCTCCTCTCAGGATCACCAAAGTCGTCACTCTCCTGCTGACCTGCGACCCCGGGTGGTTTGATTTCAGGCTCGGTTGCGGGGGTGCAGAGGTGAAGGCAGTCCTTTGGGTGTGGGGGGGGAAACCACACAGACAGCAGCAACATATAAAAATACTATTATCTGTTCTGTTTTAAGCGCAAACACTTGAACAGTTCAACAAAGCCACGAAACGTTTTTAGAGTGTCGGCTAAAAATTTTGCAAAAGAAGATTGAGCTTCATCGAATCATACATCCTTAAAATGCAATAACCTCATTGCGCTCTTTTAAACCTATACAAGTTCTGGCTATTCTAAAACACATATCTTTTTTTTTTTTTGTCTTTTAGAGTTACCCTCATATGGACCTGGAGGTACGCTTCGACTCGCTGTTATGTTGAAAAATTAAATTCATTTTTTAACTTTTTAAAGTGCTTTGTTTGGAGAGAAAGCAAACCTCTCAGCCCTTCTCCTTTCTCCAAATATGTGGAAACTACACGAGATACTTGTCACATGTAGAAAACAACACGTCCTTGTTGGAAAGTGCTGCAGCTCCTACAGTGCCGCTGTCAGCAATGGGCACATGATTATGTTGTAAATGCAGTGAGCAAATTTGGGAAAGAGAAGAAAACAATAAAAATTATTAAACTTTTTCGTGGCTGTAAGTGCCTTGAGTGGACCAATCTCCTTGACATGAAGAGCCTTTTATTTCAAAGTCAGGCAAGAGGATGGGATTAAAATTGGACGACGGTTTCCAATATTTATTTATTTATTTTACTTTTGAACAATGCAATGGGGCACTTCTGATCCTTTGCGACCTCTCTGACACCTGTGACTGGCTTAAAGTTGCAAATGTGAGAAAGTGAGGGAAATGCTTCTAGGACAGATGAGCTCTACTTCTGGTTAAGTGTAATCAGTGGAGCTAATGGCAGATGTGAAATGAAGGAGGCCATGAATCAGAAGGAGCTTCAGAAAAGTACGCACGCTTTTCCGACCAACTTTTATATCTTAGGTTTTTTCCTCTTTTTTTTTTTTTTTACATGACAGATTATTTTGTCTGTTCATTTGAGATAAACGTCCCACCATTTGTGCAAAAAGCCTGTGAATTATTTATCATGGCCTCATATTTTTATTTGACAAAAAAACCCCTGCCATCTTTACTGGAGTGTGCACACTTTTAAGTGCTGCTCTGTGTGTTTTGCCACCAGTTTATAAGTGGCTGATTTATGACCAGTGGGAAACTGTTTCCTTCTTCTTGAACGAAACCATGAAACGTTTTTATTTAGAGGGTCAGCTAAAAATTTAGCAAAAAGATTTCTAAATGATCCCCATATCTTCTTTTTTGACTAATAAGAAAAATTCAAGCACTAGAACAATAGATGAACATTATTTTAATGATTCATCTCTTGGACTTTTTTTAAATAGCAAAATTAACATTGAATCAAAGATAAATTATTAAATCTTGTAGCATTTCCCTTGTTGAGAAATAACTTCCATAGCTGCTTAGATTTAAATCTACTTTCTTTACCAAAGTTAGACAAATTTTATTCACTATGTATATATATATATATATATAAAACAAGAAACAATTGGATAATCAACTCTGTCATTTTTTTTATTAAATAATCTTCTTGTGTAATTTAAGTTTGTAATGGTAGAAAAGGTACCTAAGTTAAGATTATGTCAAGAATATTCAGAAGGACTTCATGTTCTTTTAGAAAATCTTTAAAAAGATGAACCAAAAAAGATGCGGATCCTTATTTTCTATCATTGTTCCAAATGATGACATTATTATGTGTCATTATTTTGTCATTATGGCAGAAAATGAGAGGAAATAAGTGACCAGGCACAGCAAATAGTGCTTAAAAATAATTTGGCTCACCTGTATTATGTCCTTGTCGCTCAAGTCGTTGCACCGGGAGCTCTCCAAGCACACCGAGCCAGACCCAGGGCTGCACATAAATCCCATCAGAACCATAAACAACCAGCACTGACCCACCATCTTCCTCTCCAACTCAGAGCTGGAAAATAAATAAAAAAAGAAGCACAAGGTTTTTAAGAGCACTGGAAATGTTTCTGACCCAGCAGAGGTAAATCTTCACTTGATCACAGGGGAGAAGAATTTTGCCGGTCATTAGAAGAAACAGAGTCTTGATCTTTATTCTTGTGTAACACATTCCTGCCTTATATAACTCAATTTGCCTCAATGCTGTCTTTGAGATGAGATGATCTGTATAGCTGTGTGTCATGGTTGAATAATAGCTGAGCTCAAATACCAGCGGTGATTGTTCCTGCTGGAGCACGCATTGTAGCAGATGGTTGTGTTCATCACATGCGTCTTATCTAAAACTGGTTAGTGAAAGCAGAAACGTAACGGATTTGAAAAGATCTACCAAAGGGGAAATGCAGTCACTTTTAAATGTTTCACATTGTCAAATAATTTATTATGAGAGAACCTGAGTAAATGCAACATGCAGTTTTCAAATGTTAATGCAAGGGAAGATGTAATGTATCAAGTGAAAAATGTATATATATATTTATTTTTTTAACTGTGATTAACTATTATTTATGGTTTGATTTCACAATCTACTTGACTGACAAACTTGTAGGATAAAAAACAAACATGACCTGAACAGAGCCTGTCTGACAAAATGGAATATCTGAAAAAGCAGCGCATCGTTTTCTGATCGACAGATATTCAAAGGCCTGACAAAAATGACGCAGAGGTGCATCAGTGACCCATCTGGGAAATCAAAACACAACCCAGAAGAACTACTGATGGACCCAGAGACTTCTGGGAAAATGTTCCGTTTACTGATGAGATAAAAGCATTATTGGTAGAACTTTGCAATGTTCTCTCTATCTGAAAACGTGGAAGGAGGATGTGCAGCCATCAGTTTGTGATATATGATCCAAAGCAAACCGGCAAGGTCTACCTCTGAACAGCACATGCTTAAGAAAACAAAAATAATATTTTTAGACTGGTCTAATCAAAGTCCAGGCTTGAATGCTGTGGCATGACGTTAAACAGGCGGCTCATGCTTTAAAACCCTCCAATGTGGCAGATCTAAGACAAGAGACAAAATTCCTCCACATTGACGTCAATTAAAAGTTATCAAAGATGGCTGATGAAATTTGTTGCTGACAAGGCGGCCACTCACTTTTTCTACACATGGTTGATGTGAATAGTCTTTTTCACTTTTAAACAATTACTTAATCATTTTAAAATCTAAATTATGGCTTTACTCTGGTTTTCTAACCAGGGTTGAAGCTGATGACCAAGACACACTAAACCATATCTATGAGGTTCTTTTGAGAGGACATCACAATAGGGCCTCAGAGTTATGTACATAGAATTGATTGAAATTATTAGAAAGAGTGACCTAAGACCAAAGACAAACTTTTGAAGACTTTTGAAAAGCTTATGGAGCTGTAGATTTTCTTCCTGTCTATTTGTGACGTTTTCTTACTCGATTGTTTTTCTGATGTTGCAGAAGAGAAGCGAAAGGACACGAAACATCTGAGCTCTCTTTTCTGATTGCTTATTTCAAAGCTTTCAAATGAAACTGATTCATTTTAAGCACAAACAAAGCCCGTCTTTGTCTCGGCCACTCCAAGGTTGAGCACTGACGTCTGGCCTGTCACTGTCACTTTAAAAGTAAGTCAGCTATACTTATAAAAATCCGGTAACACTTTATTTGACGGGGTGTGCGTAAGGCTGACATGACACTGTCATAAACATGATATAACACCGGTCATGAACATAAAGAAGTCTTTATGAATGTCTATGACTGTTGTCATGAAGTGTCATTTGGTAAATAATGACACTTTTAATGCAAAGTTGCTTTAAAAGTTGCATTGAAAGTCCATTAAAAGAGCCAACTTTGCATTCAATTGTCATTATTTACAAACTCGTGCAACGTTGGCTCCGTCAGCAGGACTGCTTGCCTTAGTAACAGTAATGATGACCGACCAAGCCAGCAGCAGTTACAGCTTTTCTTTGTCAAGCTGCGTTGTTCCATTTAAAAATTCAGGTACATTTTAGACCCTTACTTCTTTAGCAAAGTTAGGAATCCCCTCAAAAAAAGCTACTGGATCGAAATACTTTACTGCTTTTGCTATTATTTTACACATTGTCTATGAGACTGTAGAAAAGAAAATCCTAATGCAGCTGTAAAAAAAAAAAAAAATAGCAAATTAAATAAATCTTTTGTGTTTTTATTAGGTTTCGTGGTAAAAACAAAAACTGTACGGTAGAAATAAATTCACAAAACTTGTGGTTCAATAAATATGTCAATATTATTGTTGACTATTTCTGAGCCCCTGTACCAACCTTTAAACCGGTGCATTCTGGACAGACAATGCACAATTATTTTACAATGTTGAGGAAATTTTTTATAGCCTTCTTTTCTTTTGTTTCTGAAAATGTTCTTGCTTTTCTCCGTAATCTCCTTTTAAAGACAAATTTGAAGCAATGAAACAATCATGAAGAAGCTGTTGTTGTTTACAGCTGCCTAAAACCACGCAATAAAGAGATAGTGATGATGACTACATTGCTGTGATCTAAACAAAATGTGTTAGTGCTAATACAAACATTTGCCGCTTAAGAAAGATGACATGTAGAAGAAATTGATTTTCAAGAACTTTTCAATGTCTAAAATCCTTCGCAGGTAAATTTTTCTTTCCTCACTTTATTCTTTGGATATTTTCTTTACAGATTTTAGTTCAAAAATGACAATTTTCAAACAATTGTTCTCATGATCAAGTTTTTAAACATTTAAAGTTCAATCAGAACTTTTTTTTTTTTTTTGTACTTTTGTTTTCTCCAGTTTCCTGGGTGATTAAAACAGGTACCAAGTGTGTGAGATAATAATCTTGTCGTTGTTGAGAAACTGACTCCTGGTGCTTTTTCGCCTCCCTGCTCTGTTATTGTGACTCCTTGGTGGGCTTTTGTTTTTGTAGCTCTGGCGGAGACTCATATCTTCCTACAGCGTGACTCACTCAGCTGAGATCTGCACTTATATGCACTTTGATAAGAGGAGCCCACAAAGCCGCAATAAAATTAAAACGATTTAAAACATTAGAAAACAATCAAAATCAGACCTTAAACTTTTTCATACATCTGCCCAAATGCACTTCAAATTACTACCCTTGCTTGTCATTACATTTAACCCATTCATACATCAGTGCCATTAAAATAACATTTAATTTAATTTATTTTTTTTACCTTTTTCAAAATTCTTGTCCTCCCTTCTTGCTTCCCCTCCTCTGTCTTTGCTCCTCAGCTCTCGCAGACTTCCAGTCGCAGTCAGTCACTCTCCTGCTCCAGCTTTCTCCGTTCCCAGTAATAAAGTGCTCAGTAGGAGAAAGACTCGCTGTTGCCTCTTTTGACGAAGAAAGCTCCTTTTTTTGTAGCTGCAAGAATTAAAGAGTGTTGAGTCTCAAGGCCTCTGGGTGTGACTGAGGTGCGGCATCAATTTCTCTGCTCCAAACCGGGAGGAGTGTGTGCGCTTTTGTTCACGGCCACCCACACGGCTCCTGATCAATACTGCGAGCTCTCTTCATCCCAGAATAATAAAAAAAATAGAAGAAATCAAGCATGACTGAACAACTTATCTAACCTCACTGTGCTCTTTATATTTTTTTTTTATTTTAATATCTTAATGCACTTCTAGAAAGCCTCAAATATCCTGAATAAATGTTTTATTGGGATGTTTTTGTTCTTACCGGTAATTTCTTTTATTGAAGTTCCTCTTTAACACATGACTGTTCAAACAGGAGCTCTATAGCAGTGAACACTGAAAGGTCTGGGTCAGAATCCCTAGAAGGCTTAACCTAATTGCTCATGTGTGAACACAATAAAGGGTGCTTGTTAAGTCAACCTGACCAATTCAATCGTTTTCATTCTTTTTTTTTTCTCCTTATTTTTGGAAGTTGTGCGTGTGTCCCTGAGTGGAAACTTCATTATAAGGCTCTGAGTCACTGGGCAGACGTCATGGGAGACAAAGACACACAGATAGAAGCACACCAACACAGGACTTCACAAAAGGGAGGGGAGGAGAAGTGAGGGAGAAAAATTCAACCTATTCACTTTTTTGTTTTTCTTCAGTGTGAAGTTTTATATACCGTCACCTGCACAAGTGTTCAGATTTTGCCCAAGGACAAACCACATGAAACGGGAGCGGACTGGTCTTGATATAGGAGGAAGATGTGTGCGTGTTATGAAAAGAGGTTTGAAAGTGTGTCAAATTCAGATAGAATAGCTGAATAGAATTTCTATCAGTCTAAACCCATTCTGCCGTGTCCTTAAAACATCTTCATTCATCTTCTTCGTCTTTTAATTACTCGTTCAACATGACCTCTGACCAAAGATATCTAAACTTTGCAATCCTGAGTCTTACATCTTCTTCCGCTCGAGGCTTGAACTGCAGCTAGTTTGAGAGCTTTGTATTGTTTCTGCAGTCATAACACCATAATAGGTCGATTCCTGTTGCTGTTGTTACAGAGTAAAACCCTGAAATAACCACGACCTCCAACTTAAACGTATCTTTCCACATCAAAGCAACATTTGTAGCTCAGATTATAGAACGGTTCTGAGCCAGTACGAAGAGTTTCACCCCGTCCTCTCCAGGGTCGATTTCAAAAGGCCAGCTGGGATCAGGGTCACTGATCATTTTTGGCGTGGCATGCCAAACAATTAAAAATAAAAGAAAACGAATAAAAAACAGATTAAACTGAGGAGTCGTCCCTCCTCCTCCTCCCCCCCAAAAATCAATAGATTTACCTTATTTTTTTCAGGTTGCTGTGTGTGAAGAGAGAACACTTGTTGCTTGAATCACATTTGTAAATTCTTTGAACACATGGTTAGTTTACTGTCAAATTTAACAATGATGAACATTTATATGAATTTAATCAAACTATTAAACCTAAAGAAGAGGCCATTTAAATTTTCTTTGTCAAATGTGTGGGCGGGGGCGGGGGGAGGAATACATTTCTGCTGAGGAATAGGTAACGTTTTTGCTGTTGTTGATGTAAAGTTGCAGACTTATGTAATCAGGAAAATATTATACCTTGTATGGAAGAGTGAGAGGAGGAAACCCTCTTGCTCTGCAAAAAAAAAAAACCCAAAAAAACATGACAAACAGTAAGACATTTTCAATAGTATTGTGTCTGAGCTTTTTCTCAGCTAGAAAAGCTGTTTTTGTTGATGTTTATCCCTTTCCAGAGACAAATGCAAAGTAAGACTGGACATCAATATATCAAAATTTCATTAAAAAAAGAACTAAATATTGAATAGTTGTTCAATATTTATGTAGTTATAAATAATAATAATGATAATAATGATAATAATAATGATAATAATAATAATAATAATAATAATAATAATAATAATAATAATAATAAAAGACAACGTTTTCATGATTTCAAATGTGATCAGAATGAATCTCAGGCTGTGATCCTGCTGTATTTATCAGACTCAGTTCCAGTGAGGTCGCTTTTTCAGCCGTAGAAATCAAAGCTTGCTGTAGCATATTGATCTGCTGCCGTGTTCCCTGATTGGGCTTAAGATACAACAAAGTGCTTAATCCTCACACTGTTCACTGACTCGCTCAGATTCGGGGCTTTCGAACCCGCAAATGGGGACTTGAGCGATGGCAAAACCTGAACGCCTTATTTCACAAACAGATTCTGAAGATAGATGTCTAGAATTGTTTTGTTATCTGCTTTTTTTTTTTTTTTTTTAAAAACAGACCACCAGGTCAAGGGATAAGAAAGCTCTTTAATGTGGAGTTGCGGGTAAAATGATTAACTCCCACTGCAAATGTGGTTGTGTGCGCAACAAATTATCGACAAATTGAGTTATAGCAATTTAAATAGCACGACACAGCTAACATTCCAAGTTGTTTCTGCTAATTCAACACAAAAGGTTACTTTTAAATAACCCCACTCAGCAGAGCAAACTTTTCCTGTTACGACATGCAACAAACTCTGAACTGACGGTTCAGACACAACTACTGAGGAACGGGGAAAGGTCTCCACTTCATCAGTAGTCATAGGCTTGAGTTTTTGGGTGCTGCCGGTGACTTTTTCTAAATCTCAGAGTTTTTCTTTTTGTCTTTTTTTTAACAATTCAAATCAGGCAACATTGATGGCTACTCCGGCATCTTCTGATGCCAAGCTTTGGTGGACTGTGAGGTATATTTGGGACCACTGTCCTGATTAAATCCAGTTTGTCGTCCAGATCCTGCAGGTTTTCAGTGTCTGCTTCATCCTTGTACCTCCAGACATGCCCCTTTTTCATAGGCCTGAAATGTTTTCCTTCTCCTCGTTTATAGATTACATTGGAGCTGACTTCTCTTGTTTTGCTTGCGGCGTTCAGGCATGGAGCCCTCCGGTATTTTTATTTTATGCCTCTCTGTGGAAAGTGAAACCTCAGTGGCTGCTGCCACCGAGTCTGCTCTTTTGCAGTCAGTCAGAGGTTTTTGACCACCAGCCTCCTCGAAAATCTGTTGGCGGCCTCTGACAACTTCCTCTTTCTGAACTTCTTTAGTCTCGATTTCTTTGATTTTAAACTTGTGAAGCTACTCTCGGGGGGAAAAATGACATTTTTGGTCGAATTATGTGTGTCTGAGACCAAACCTGATTTCAGAGAGCATTGTATTTGAATACAACCCTTTTAATGTTAGTTTAATTCAACTTCAAAAACAGTTCTTATGTGGGTTGCTCATTGCTAATACTTGAACAAATTTGAACTTTTCCAATGAATCCCCCTCTCAGTGGGCGTTGAAACACTTTAAGTGCAGCTACGTTCTGTAGCTTGTTCATGTAAGTCTCTGTCATCAAAGTCAAGATCTTGAAAATTGTCTTTGGAGTGAATGTGAACGCAGTGCAACTGCAATAACCATTGTGTGACTGGAAACTCAGCAGACTTAGTCAGAGACCTTGGAGAAGCACTCTGAAGAAGACATTCATAGTCGGCTTTGTTAAGTGAATTACAATAATCAATACAATACCAAATAGATGTTGTCTAAAATCGGAGTGCATTCATTTCCTTAAACTGAGAAAGTTCCCATCAGCACTTGTACTACATCTGTATAAACAACTAGGCACTTAAACAAGAAATATGAGCGAAAATCAACAGCAACAGATGGATAAAATATGAGGCAAAATCTGCCCTTCAGATAGCGTTGTACTTCTGATTTGCAGGAAAGTGAGTCCTACAGTAGAAACGAGGCATTTTGTAAGAACAAGACGTACAATGACGCTTTCATTGTACGTTTACAACAAGTTTCTGACTGATACGACAATATTAAGTGGACTGGAAACAACGGAGGAGGCTTAGAGATTAGTGTAGATATCTACTGCTTGATTGTAGTGATAAACCTCAGATGTGCAAAGAATTCCAGCTTACTGCTGTCTGCCAGGCCCGTGTGCACACCCCCACGCGCACAGCAGGGGAGGAAGAGGAGCGAAGCACATGGGGAGGAGGCAGGGGTGCTAGAAGGCTGCAAACTGTCTTAGTTAGCATTGGCAGTCGCTCCGACGATTACAGCATCAGACATTCAGATATAAATCTTCTTTGGTGAGACATCAACAAACCCTTATCGGTAAATACGACTCTACTAAAGACGGATGAAAAATGTGCAGACATGAGCGAATTGCAGATAGGATAACAAGGAAACAGTTTAGATGAATTTAACTTCAAATTTAGTCTGAATATGAAAGTCAAGTGTTCACAATTTCCCCCTTCTCAAAGCTGAGACGAATCCTTCTGTTGCCTTAATCATAAAAAAGAAGAATAACTTTTCTGCATGAGGAGAAGAGCGTGACTCCTCAAATATTTGTCCAAACTTGCCTCAGGCTCTGATGGTAAAAATAAAATTAAACCAATGATCAGTTTTACTCTTTGTTTATTCACAATTTTGTGGCCTGAAAATGGACAGGGTGACGTGACCTTCGGTGTTTGCTTGTAATTCACAGCTTCTGCTTGTAAATTTGAGTCACGGTTCTATATAAATGCAGAAGATATTTTTGATATTTTTGAAATAGAAAGAGTTATGCAAATGTGTCACAAATGTGAAATCCCCCCCCCCCAAAAAAAAAAAAAAACATATATATATATATATATTTGTAAACCATTATAAATCTTGATATAATTGGTCTGACTTCAGATGAAGCAGCCTATTATTAAAGTAAGCAAACTGGAGAGCTTACAGGAAATTACTGGATAGAGATCAGGTAACAATGTTGTAGCTAAATTGTGAATTCATGGTCTGATCAGTGTCTCAAACCCTCAGGCCAGTTAACTCAGATTATGGATTGTTGCTGCTTGCTAATTCTAATGCTTGTCTGCGAGACACGGTTATGCGTCTCCCTGACAACTAATTACATTTCCTTCAGGAAACAAGTGAAGTTTATTGCCCGATATGTGTGAAGTGTTTCTCTGACGTGGAAACTTATCAGTCTATAGAAGGGGGGGGCAAGTGCTTAAGGTTCTGATATAATACATTTACGTAAGGCCCACACCGTGGCAGATAAACCCGAAAAAGAGGAATTAGGGCTTAGAAAAGGGAGTTCTGGCTGAACATATCTCTCCAGATGGTTTCATTTAGATTCTAACCTTAAAAGCAAACCTCTTTTTCACCACTGATGTCTTCCACCTGCAAGCTCACACACAAACAAACTAGGCTGAATTAATACATGAGATCTGTTGCAAAGCTCAAGCAAAGAGGAGAGGGGATGTGTGTTATCTTAAAACATCTTTAATCCCAAAAACTTCATAAGGTCATGATTCTGTGGACTTTATGTTGCACTGTGGTTTTGGTTTTTGTCCTTTGTCAATCATTTGCCATGTTTGTTTCCCTGTAGTATTTGTGCCGCTGCGTTTGGTCACTTCCTTCGATTTTATTCCCCATTGCTTCTGTCATGATTCTTGTTGATGTGCTGCAGGTTCTTTTCATCTTCTGCTCTCATCTCTCATCAAGCTGCTTTTTATTAAGAGATAAAAAGAGAGATGTCAAGTTCAACACCTCATTGAAAAGGCAATTTGTTATCCAACATCTCCTTATAAACCGAGACACTTGTTTAGACAGTTGCGAACGAACCAAGCAATACAAGATGAAATGCTGATAAAAACCCCAATAAAGATACACCTTTGTTGTTATTATTAAAGATAATGCTAGGTTTTAAGCAATGAAGTTGCAGAAAGTGAGAGTGAGGAAAAAGAAATCTAATTACTTTTTCATGAAAAGCTGAGATTTTATTCTTCAATCTGAAACTGCAAACAGATAAAGAAATAATGTTTTGTTATCCTATGTTGGTGTTTTTCCATTTTTCATGCTGTCTTTTAAATTCATACTTTTTATGTTTCATCTATGTTGTGGATTGTAAGGCTTAATCAGACTCAAAGCTGCCTCTGATCAATTGATGGAGATGTCTGGGAATGTCATTAAAGGGAATGTAAAATCCTAAATGTTTCACATTTTCTTTTCAAACCATGTGCAATACTGTTCACGTATGCAAATATATGATACGTTGCCCTATAATTAAGCCATAAAATGTATAAATACGTTCTGAAGACAAATGCAGCAAAGGAACATGATTGTCACTGGGATTTTGCTGCTGCGACTTCCAGGAGAGCCACAAGAGGTTGCAATTTGTTCACAAATCCGACAGCGGTGGTCTTCTTCTGTCTCCTCAGAGAGAAGCTGTTCATTTTACAGGATATTCTGCAAGGGAATCATTATTAAAATAAAAAATAAAAAATGAATGAGGATGCAGAAAAAAAATAAAGATGTGTGAGAGATAGCTCATTTGTCAGCTATCTCTGACAAATGAGCCTCACTTTGCTTCTGAATAGAAATTTCTCACTTTAATTAACACATTTTTCACTCTCTTCTTGATAGCAAATGCCTGTTTTTTTCTCACTTCTGTACCTCAATGAAATATTCTCGTGCTCACAGATTTGTCAATAACCGTGACATACAAAACGAGTAAATTTCCAATTATTTGACAATTCATTGACTACTTCTCAGTTGAATAAACTTAACCCCTTAATTGTCATCATCACTAGTGTCCTCGTGAACCCATTGACTTACATGTAGATTTTTTGAGGGGCTTTTAGAAATATAAATAAATTATATTACAGTGCTCTAGAATGGTAAGGAAACTATAATATAATGCTCTGCTTGTTACTGTAAAAAGTATTCTTTTTTTTTTTTAGTTTAATATAAAGATATTTTAAATAACTTCACCTTTTTGTTGCACATTTGCATAAAAGTAGGCCTACATGCTAAAAATGTAGGCTATATGCAGATAAGTCGCCCCATTGACGGTGTGACTCATTTGCCCGCCTAAAGACAGACAGAAGGGACATGGACATGTGAGGGGTCTCCTTTGTTCCGCGTTTAGTCTCCTCCGTGGCCCCTGGAAAACCATTAAACGAGCAGGACTTCTCCCAGGAGCCCGGCATTCCTCGGATTCCTCGTGTCTGATGTCACGGCAGAGAGGACGGGGCTCCAGTGGCGTCTGGACTCACGGATGCGTTCACGGTCAGCGACGAGGACACGAGACCTGAGCTTCCACTTGGGGGATTTTTCAAACAGCGATACCATTCTATGGTGATTTAAAAGAGGAAAAGGCACAAGAAATTACTTAATCATTTTTAAAGCAATTTTTTGAGTACCTTTTCAAACAGCGACACAGTCTATGGTGATTTAAAAGAGGAAAACGTAAAAGGTACAAGAGATTACTTAATAATATTTTTTTGTTATTTTTAAATGGAGTTTTATTTTTATTTCTAATTTATTTTTGTGAATCTATCTATCTATCTATCTATCTATCTATCTATCTATCTATCTATCTATCTATCTATCTATCTATCTATCTATCTATCTATCTATCTATCTATCCACTTTTATACAGAATAATATTATCAAATACTCTGACACTGATTTTCACGTCGTTATTGTGTAAGTATTATAATTCCGACTTTTTCTTCAGCAGCTGAACGCAACGTGTGCTCTCTCTCCGCCTGTCTGAACGCCTCCATTGGATCAGAGGGGCCAGTACTATAAACATACCGAGAATCCCACCGAGAGACTACGTGAGACCACGTCGTTTTTACGCAAGTGGGAGAAGTTTTGCAGATGATTCCAAACTTTTCCGTCGTTCACAGCAACAATCAGTTTGAAATACTCATCAACAAACGGGTTGCAGCAGCTTCGGGACTCCCTATTGCTTCTCCGACATGCTTTTTTGTTCCTAATGCTGCGCTCATATGAAACGATGAAAAGACTTTCAGGTTTTCAGGACTGAAGTCGATCAGTTGACTCTATGCGGATTATCTGCAGCGAAGAGAAATTTTCTTCCACTGGGAGTAAAAAACAGGATGTAGCGCAGGATAAAAGGTGAGGCTTTTTTTTTTTTTTTTTTTTTTTTTTTTT
>NW_015113388.1:192855-220475 GCF_001443285.1 Poecilia latipinna
AATAGTGGAAAAAAACGGAGTTCTGCGGAAAAAAATAAAGGGGATTTTTTTTTTTTTTTTTTTTTTTTTTTTTACTTGGGAAAACTGCTTCTCTGCTCTTAAAAAGTTAAAGCAATAGTTTGGGAAAACTCAGACTTGCCCAAACTGTACATCATGTAGGCCAAATGGCTTTGGCTCGGAGCAAATCTGAAATATTTCTATGCCAAAAGACCTCTTCACTCCCCTTTTGCAATCAGATCTTCGCGTAAAAATACTGCATTAAAACTCTGAACTTTTCAAAGGAAATCAAGTTTGTGCTTAATTTGACTGTAGAAATCAGATATTTTTGTAATCAGGACGGCTCGAGTGAAGGACATGATCAATTACGCTTGGGAGAACTTGAAGGCTTCACTGTTGAATTTGTCAGGATTCAGTGTGGATCCAATGTCAAACACCTGGATTAATTCTTTCAGTCCACGCATGTGATCAACAATGCGTGGAACCGTTCACGTGAGCTTGTCTGGGGTTTGCCCTATCTGATGCAAACACCCTCACACTGTGCAAGCAGAGTTTGCGTGAAGAAGGATGTGTTCGGACACGCAACATTGTGGACTGCAAGCAGCAGAGAGCTCTGTAACGGAGAACATAGTTGCTGCAGGCGTCGGCTACACACACACACACACGCACGCACGCACGCACACACATCTGGCTATCTTTAAAAGCTCAGAGGCCTGCTGTGTAAATTACATGGTGCAAGTGACTTGGGAGTACACCCTGGTGGGGAATTTAAAGCACCGGGACTTATTAGAGCTGTAGCCTTCACCCATGCTTCCTGTTTTAGAGGTATTTTTGTCAGGTTGTAAGAAAGGAAAGTTACAGATATTTGTGGAGTCCCAGAGGCATGTTTTTGTTGAAGGTCAGCCTGGTAAGACTATAATAGGTGTTTACCACATAATGTGTGCTTGCATTCAGAGAGAAAAGTGGCTATTGTTTGCACTGCCAGTGGTCATTTGAGTCTAAAGGCCATTTGATTACTATATAGGGGAAAACACACCTGTAATTTTGGTCAAGTGCTGCACACTGCAGCCCACCACAGGAAAAGAGAGCGGGAAAAATGAAAATAGGCTGCTCTGGTCATTGTTGTTATTTTTACACTTTTCAAATGTGAGCCCAAAAAAAAAAAGAAAAAAAGAAAAAAAAATATATAAACATGTAATACCTGATTTTTATGAAGAAAATTTGAATTCTGTGAAAAGTCTCCGGCTAAAAGACAAATGATCAGAGTTTCATACACAATTATTGACCTAGTTTACTTTATGCCACCCACATCCACTTTACACCTTAGCTACGCAGCATTGTATCTTTTTCCGTCATCTTTGAGGGAACTATTTGAATTACAAAAACAATCTATCAATTCCAGCCTTTTACAACTGAAGTGACTCAATGCACAAGCTGCTACATAAGACCTCACAATTATTTTAACTTAAATCTGAACATAAGTGACTTTTTATGTAGTTTAAAATAGAGTTTAAACTGGTTAATAAGTATTTGCTTTTAATACAACCAAAACATAAACCAGGTTTCTTGGGCAACAAACATATTGGTGCACAAGGTGCATATAATTAAATGTATACGCACACCACTAATATTCTGATGTCCTTCAGCAAATCAATACAATCAATCAAATTGGAAAACATTTGAACCAATTTGAATAATAAAGTAAACTTGACTCCTTTGTTGATAATGAGGATCAGTTGGGGATGTGCGAAACTTTGAATCTGCCTGTGTGATTTTCCAACAGAGTTAAAAATGTTAGCTTGCTTTTATTCATTCCAACTGTATGTGATCATTGTGTCTATTTCATCTATGCTGAAGGTGAAGCACTTTGGGGTTGTCCTCCTTTGGTTTTCCATCAACTTTGCGGGTACCACTGGCAGTAGATGAAAAATTCAGCATAACATTACCACCTCCGTGCTTTGCAGTTAGTCCAATATACTCTTGACTCTGTCTTACGAACATTTCTCTCGTCATCGCGGCTTGTCTGACCATAGAACCGGTCTCCGTAAGGGATTTGGCTTGTGTATGTGGTATACCTTCATGTTTGACTCATGCTTGAAGGTTTCCCATTTGGGAAAAGGGCCTTCCTTCTTGGTCAACACAGCTGCAGCTCACTTTGATGCTGAATCATTTCAATCTGGACAACGGCGATGTTGTCCCACCATCTTCCAGGTGTAGATAGGCTTGGTGGCTCCCTGGTCATTCTAAAGTATGTTGACCTATTTTGTTTTATTTGCGATGACATATTGGGTCTGATATTTGAAATTTGGACACAGTTGAGTGTTCCAGTGGGACAGCAATCCCAAACACACATCGGAACTGATTTTCTTTTTGTATAAATAAAGCTGGCTAACATCAGGCTTATGGAATTGCTTCAACTCCATCCTTGAGGGTAGCTGGGTGGGTGCTTCTCTTGCATTGAAAAATGATGCCTCGGACATCTAAAGACCGCATTTTGTTGTTCTTTTTCATTATCTTTTGAGGATGTCTAATTATTAATGCCAATTTTAAAAAAAAATTGTATTTGCATCATTTTAAAGCCCCAAATGATCAATGCCATGTGTGTAAGCCTCTGACTTGCCGTCTGCGTAATAATGCAAGGTGGCAGAATGCAGGCTGATTTTAATTAGATGCTTGGAGTGGTGTGTCACACAGGGACGCCTTTGTTGCCGCTCTGTAAGTTGTGTGCCGTCGTGCAGCCTGGCGAACAACAACATGGCTGAGAGCGTGCAGCGGCCTGCCCAAATCTCCCACACTCCACCAGGTGTTTTGTGCGAGTTGTCAGTCACAGCTGCTGGGCCCCGTCCTCCACTCACGACCAGGACGGGGCCCATCACGTGGTATTTTATGGGCGTTCAAGCATCAAGCAAGAGGCATTTTTCCATTTGATCTCTTGTTTAGGAAAGAGTGTGATTTATTTCATTTTTTTTTTCTGGCCTTTGTAGTCAGCGTAGTGTAGCCGGATTGTAGACGGTAGCAAACCTGCTGCCTTCACAGACCTTTAAATTCAGAGCTGGTGCCTGAGGATATTGTAAGAACTTGCTGTGTGTTGGGAGTAAAGTCGGGTGAGTGCGGTTCCTAGGAGGGGGCGCGGGGCGGTGGGGATGGAAAATGTGAGGAGCACCGTGGTTTGGCAGCGGCGGGCCTGATGACTGCCATGCTGATGGTCCGAGGTCTCTGCTCCTATCTGTGTGACGCTCCATGTTTACTCTCTGCTCTCCTCACCAACTGCACCAACACGATAAGGCCACTGTTACATCCTGTCTGCTTCCAGCTTATCGAAACGCTTTTACTTTTCCCACCAAGGTGCTGGGAATCACTGATGCTTTACATTTACACGCCACCCACTCTTGTTTTATCTCCTGCCCTTATTGTAATTGTACGATCCTAGTTTGGAAAATCAGTTTCTGGCATTTATCCTGGTTCTACTCTCCCTGTGCCTGTCGAAACCTCTTACCATTACTTGTTCGACTTCCTGACAAAATTGTGTCACCGTCACGCATCTTGTGGTTGGAATATGAATTCAGTATGCCAAATATAGAGTTTGATTATATACTTATAAAAATCCATTTGAGTTTCTGTTGAATTTAGATTGCAAGTTTTTTTGTTTTTACTTTGGCCTAGAGTTAAAACCGACAGAAATGTAAAAAAAAAAAGAAAAAAAAGGAGTTTAAAAGTAATTTCTGACCAAAGCCCTGTAATTTTATAAAAACAAATAATAATAATAAAAAAACAAAAACATTACAGATATTCAAATTCAGAAATATTGAATAATAGACAAATATCTCATGGCCAGAATAAAGTTTGAATGTTGTTCTAGTTCAATGTAAGCAGAAGCAAGTGGCCTTCAAATAGCACAATGCGATTGACGTTTCCGTGTCGATTTGTGTGGGAAAGAAATATATTTTAACCTCTGAATGGTATAAATATGGATGAGTTGCTGCTATGGCTTAAAAGTTACAGGCTTAAAGAGAATCTATGCTGTGGAAAGGCTTTAAAACATTCACAACATTTCTTTATGTTTGCAACCAAACATTGTTTTTTTAAAACTAGAAAGCATATTTGACCAGCATGTTTCTTCTGACCGGAGCATACCTTATGACTTTGTAGTGGTCCAACCAGAGTTCTAACTCGAGTCAGATGGAGAGTCTAGGGAGGAGTCTTAAACATATCACCAGTTTAGTATTACTGCAATATTCCTTTATGCAATACACAACTGCTTGGACTGCAATACGTATTGGCTCAGTCTTTAATTACCATGCATTCAGGTGACGCTTGGTTAGTTCAAACTCGAAAGGTTTTATAAGGTAAATAGGTGATAAAACACGACTACTGAGTTTATTTGCAACAAATCAGTAGATTGTCGGAGTGTGAGAAAGACGAGCAGAAAGAAATTAATTTGTTTTAATTGTTTTATTATACAGTAATTTGGTTATCCTGACAATCTCTCACATTGCATGTTTTCTTAAGAAGGAGGTGAGTAGTAACTTGAAGGTAATGACACCTTTCAAAATAAAATCATCAAAAGGCCAGTGGAAACATTCAAATAGCTGGTCGGCATTCAGAAGAAGAGTTTGATTGCTGTAATGCCAATAAATTATTCTCCCAGATTATTTAAAAGAGCTCAAGTAATTTTTGTGAAAGCATTTTTTTTTAGAAATTGTAAATAAAAACAGGTATTTTTAATTTATAATTCTTTGCACTGTTTTATTTTCTTTTTAGAGATGCCTTTCTCTTTTCCTATCAGAAACAATCTTCTCAGTTGTTGACAGGAAGTTTGAATCTAAATCTTGAATAACTTCGGACTTATTTACTAATAGTTTAAAAAACAAAACAAAAAAAAAAAACGCTTCCAAATTTCTTTTTTCGCAGTGTATGCTCTTATTCCATTCATGAGTTATTTGCACCTTTTGTGCTAAGGAGCAGTTTATCATGTTTGCTGTGCAAATATACGAGTCACTTACAGAGGAAAATGTTGTTTTTTCTCAGTTAATAACTCCTAACATGCTGCACAAGGCGTTTTGTTCCACATAGCCTTCCAGGAAGTAGTTAATTAGAAAAGCATTTTGGAAAAGTTAAAGTTGACCGTTTTTCAATGAGAATAAATTAGCACCAGTCATTAATACTGCTGCATGTGCAATTTTCAGCCGCACCTGCTCTGAACTACTCTAAAACAGCCAGTTTGCAGCAGTTCAATCCCAGATGTGCCTACAAGCAAGCGTGTGGCACGTTTCCTGCTTTTCAGGCATGACGTGAGCTTTAGATGTAACCTCATCATATCATTGTTCTCTCCTTACTTCTCACAGTGTTGGTTGTTGTCATAGCAGGTGTGGAATACATCACAGACATCAGTGATATATTACCACCTCATTTTTCGCTATGTATTCACAATTTTCAAGTTCAAAGTCAGCAAACTTAACCAGAATACCCAGCAAGTCGTGATTCGAACATGTAAGGTTGACGGTTCCTCAACACAACTTTACGTTCAACATTCGTTGTGGCTGCCGTGTGCACGAAACTTAGGCGACGTTGCAGGAACAAACTGTTTGTTTGCTCTTCTTATGGTTTGTCAAACCAGTGTCGCATGTAGCACTGTTGAATCTTTACTTATGAGCATTGCTTCAGTCTATAAATACAATGGAGAGAAAGATGATTTATGGGCTTGTGCTGCTGGTAGTCGTTTGCAACAAAGCAATTAGCAAATTCCCTTGGTTTTTCTGACCTCAGGTGTGATGACATCCTCATTGCAGAGACTTCTTAGACAACTGGAATGCAGCAGTGGTTAGCAATGCACACCCAAAAATTGCAAGAGGCCCGCTATAGGTGAGAAGTCAGTGTAAATAACAAAAAATAACCTTTATTTGTGAGGAAACTGCAAGTGCTGCTGAAGCAGAAAGATTAGTTTGTTGTGGTTGTTGTTGATTGCCCTTGGAGAAATTAGGAAAAAACTGATTTGTTCTTTTTTTGTTCCATGAAATAAAAAGAATCCTAAGGCCTTTAAGTTCTTCTTGATAGATTATTCAGTAAGAGGGGGGTGGATAGCTAACTTAGTGAGAATGCTAATCTTTGCTCTGTATTTGCACAGTAAACATAAATCTAAATGATTGAAATCGTAACTTTTATTTCCAATACATATATTCACCGAGTTCAAGTCTCTCAGTAGAGATTTCAGGACACTTAGTATGAATTTGTGGCTGGTACAGAGTATCATCTTACAGTTAACCTCAGTAAAAGCAGTTTCGAAACAGGATTTGATTGAAGTTGTGTGTGTGGTGGAGTTTTCTTTTTTTTTTTCTTTTTTTTTTTCTTCTTCTGAACAAACTTATATTTTAAGGATAAGTCTGTGAAATGAACTCGTATCGGTGGGAATCTGGACTGCGTGTGCATTTTGCATAAAGCTGCCGACATGGCTCCCTCCAACTGTCTGGACTTCACCTCTGTGTGAACGCTGTACTCTGTGTGTTCGTCACTATCCCTGCGTTCTCACGTAGCAGAGAGAATGTTCTGTGTGTGTGTGTGTGTGTGTGAGTCTTTGTCCCAGAGTCAGAGCTGCAGAAAGGGGTTGCGGGGCAGGAGGGTTTGGGGGAGGGGGGGTGTGGAGAAAAAGGACTGCAAAGTGAGAAAGCAGATGCGCTTGTTAGAAGCACACTGTCTGGTCGCCTGGCTCCACCATCTGTTTGCAGCTGCTCATGCTTGCATGTCCCAGACTGTAGGGATATATGTGTCTGTGGACAACACGTGGTAGAGTGCATACTTCTGTCTTTATAACTGTGTGTGCACACACTGGCATGCATCTCCGAAGCTGTCACACTTACGCTTGCTGATACTGATTTTGGTTTATTTGAATGTTTTCTTTAAGGGCTACAATAAAATAAGCTAAAATAATATCATTAAACATGTTTTTTCTTGCCTTGTTGCTGTAAGCGGTCGTAAATTGTGTTTTTTCTTTTTTTTATTGGGTGAAGAGATCAAATCAAACAGTGGATGTAGGAGCAATTGCTGTAGAGCGAGTTTTTTTTTTACTGTACTGACACAAAGAGAAAATGATTATGGAGCTAACATGTTATAAAAGCCAAGGTTATTAAAAGGCTCCAAGCATTTCCAAATCTGACATGTTCCACGACATGCAGAGGTTGAATGCTTGCAAAGATAAAAGAGCACCTGTGCTATACTCTCTTTATCCTTCCTGTTATCTGCTGAATGCCTTGGTCTCGCCAGTATTTTGCAGCCTGAATGAACCAAAATCATGTTCGATATTTTGTAGAAAATATAGCTTCCTTCCAAATGGCTCTCTGCACCTTCTGCGCCTCTTCTGATTTAATCTCCAGCGTCCAGCATCAGCACCTCACTGATGCTGGCAAAAAACTCTTCTTCACTAGATAACCTGCAACCGCACTGACAAATGGTTTTGCCAGAGCACCTTAATAGAATGTGTTCTTAAAATGACACAACCTAGGCTTTAACAATGTTTTTACAGTGGTTTGAGAACGTCGACTAAATCTGCCTGCAAAGGTTAGCGCTAATTGTTTCACCTTCGTTCAGAGGAACGTCTTGTTCATTTACCAGACATGACATGAAAAAACTTTTGATAAAGTTTAAATTTGAGATAAATATAAAGTCTAATTGGCTGAGGTGTCAGGAAATCAGAGGGTTTTTTTTGGGAAGTGTTTCATTTTTGAGGTAAAAAAACAAAAAAACAACCTCAATCTGCATAACCGACCCGACCCTTCTTAAGCCACATCCTCTAAACACTGCCTGATACGCAGTCCCGGCATTCGATCCAGGTCTAGTTTGGCTTCAAACTGTAAAAAGAGTGCGCCAGAGGAAGTGTAGTTATGAGCTGTGAAGCTCTCTGGCCATTTGTTTTGCTACAGCGCTCATGTGTGACCAGGGGCGAAGGGGGGGAGCGGAGGGCGGGATGAGACGGTGTTGGTATTTGAGACATAGCAGAGTGACAGAGATCAGATTGATTGAGTTACGCACGCTACACTTGCCTCCTCGGCTCTCTGTGGCCTTCGTCTAATGGATTTGGCGGTAGGTGACAAAGTGCTGTTTTGTTCCCACTATTGTGTGGGACTGAATGGGGCTGCCCTGCGCCAACAGCAGAGATAAATCAGCGGCTCTGGTTCTGAGCAGATGCTGGAGTGAATAATAAATTGCTTTTTTTGTTTGTTTGTTTGTTTTAAATCAAGTGCTTTTCGGTTATGGCTGCTGGGGCCTTTTCCAATCAATCATATTTGAGGCTAGTAATTTAGTCTTGCCTACAGGTATGCTATTACACTTTATGCATAATTTGTTTTGATTGCGTAATGCCACCTGGTTGGTTGTAGAGCTTATCTTTGCAAGTTTGGGTTTGTGATATCATCAGGTGGCTCTTGGGAGAAAAAAAACAAAAAAAAAAACACCTGATTTTGTACAAAGGTGGTTAGCAGCAAAAGTTAAATCCCTGAGGGCAGAAACCTGTATCAACATTGTTTATTAGCTCATATTATAACTTCTTTTGTTGGCTGCTGACACATTAATTCTAACCCCCCCTCTTACATAGTTGATGCTGCACACCTGCCAGGCCGTCTCTTCCAGAATATGGTGCATTGCCAATAAGAAATCAATTAATCAATCAGTCAAATTTTATTTGTATAGCACATTTCGGCAACAATGCATTTCAAAGTGCTTTACCTCATAAAGACACAAAAATACAATATAGATCTGTTGCAAGGTTGACAGGAAAATGCAACACAATTTCTATGTTGCTGTGGGAACAGTGGTCCAGCTTCAGTTTTAATTAATTCTGTGAAAATATGAAACTTTCCGTGGAAAACTGACTTCCGTTGACCACTTTGAATTATCCGTAATGATGAGGGTCAAAAACTTCCCACAATGCATCTGTAAACTGTTATAAAAGAAAAGATCCTGTGTAATTGTGGATGGTCTCGGCGGTTTAAGCACACAGAGAGAGAAAAGAGGCGGTTTGCCCTTTGTCGTATCACTTCGGAGGGGACAAAGAGAAATGAAAAAAAAAAAAGAACACTGGTTTCACATATATTTAGACAAAGCTCACTCCCCCTTAAAAATACAAGCAAACCCTGTTCACTCAGTTTTCTCCCTCGGTTTTTGCCACACCACAAAATTACAACGTGCAAATTTCTAAGCGTATGGGGCTGTTTTTGGAAATAAACACGATGGCAGGGATTTTGCAGCAACATTCTTTCTCTTTATTTATTTATTTTTCGCATCAAGGAGTTGGTCCGATCCCAAGCTATTGTCCGTCCCTTCGTCTGCATTACCCCACCACACACACCCAAACCACTCCGCTGATTACTGGCTTAGGGTAGCACCTGTCTAGTCTTTCGGCTAACCTCCGAGGAACTTGGTGTGTGTGTGTGTGTGTGTGTGTGTAGGTGTGTGTGTGTGAGAGATCATTTGTATGTGTTTGTGGTGTGCCCTGTTCATGCATGTCTCCGTTTGTACACTGCAGTGAAAGTATGTCTCTGTATGTTTATCTACGCCTGTATAATTGTCGACAGTGATTTTGCAGATTTGTGTTCTTGGGAACCTTTTTTTTATTTTGAGACGATCTGGGAAGGTTTTACTGTAATGATGTCACTTTCCCTTAAGCCAGAGCCGGATGGGGGCGAAGGCGACCGCCGGGGTCACGATGGCCACATATCCCAAAGCCTACGCTGGCTTAGCCACCAAATATAACCCATCGGTGGCTTTCTCGCGCTGTGTGTGTGTGTGTGTGTGCGTGTGTGTGTGCGCAGATGAACGCCTCCCAAAAGTGTACAAATAAGATGATAACTTGTTGTGCGCAACCTGCAGTTGGATTCAGAGATCAGGAATGTGGTGTGCTGTGGCTTCCAGAAGGGTTACTGCTGTTGCAACAAGCAAGCATGAAGCAAAGTGTGGCTCACATTGAAGCAATCAACACGGATGTTTTTTAGGTTCTTGACAGCTTTCATTCAAGCTGTGGTACATGATTTTTTAATTTTTATTTTTAATTTAATTTTTTTATTCCTTCCTGCTCACTCAGCCACATCACACACACACACACCACTCGCACTCTGCTCCTCCTTGTGGTGTATGCTTGTGTCAGGTGTGCTCTGTTTTCCCTCGTCAGGGCAGAAAGGAATCTGGGCCGGGATCCAAGCTGACTATTAGGAGGAGCGCATTGCCAGAACCCGGGACAAGAAGCAACACATCCACTCCTCCTCCTCTCTCTTTCTTTCTGCTGCTCATCTCCATCTCGCAGGGGATTCTTTTTTTTTGTGTGTGTGTGTTGAATTTTAACATCTGCTAAGTTTCTCTCGTGCATTTCTTTCTTCATCTTTCAAATATTTACTTTAGAAATTAAAATCAAGTATTTTAAAGTCGCTACGGTCACTGCCTAACCTGCTTAGCAGGGTTCTGATTAGAGTTTTAAGGACTGAAATTGCACAAATTTCCAGGTTCTGGGATTTTTCATTTAACGATTTCTATGGATTCAGTGAACAAACTCCGTGCTCATCACATCATGCTTGTTGGTATCCTGAGCAATGCTAGTTTTTGATATCAGCCATATGGGCAGTTACACAGGGTGACATTAGAAAGGGGATCACATGGCCACCGGGTAAAGAAACATAGCCAATCTGCCATTTGCACCCTGAACAAGTTTTCTATCGCTCTTATCGATGTGGCATATTTAACTAAGCTACTTGTTCTGGATAGATATTTGCAGCTGCTGACCACTGCCTCTGTCTATCGTCGCTGCCTGATCTGGTCTGAGGAGAGCAAAGCTGTGTCGAGCTTTAGGATAAATCGATGTGAAGCTTTTATGTTCAATGTAATACTACTTCCGCTGCTGTTGCTAGTTCTGTTTCTTTATGAGAGAAGACAAGACAGGATCACTGGAAACCATGATGTGGGAAGTTTTGATAAGAAGTTTGTTTACCGATAAGAGCCAAGGCTTATTGCTCCTTCTATCTATGTTCGGAGAGTCATAATAAGGTTCAAAGAAGTTTGGTAAAATGTGACGCATTTTTGCTATGTCGTTATTGACTTTTTTTTTTTCTCTGTGTTTTCTCTGTCTTTACAGCATCTGCTCATCCTCCTCGTCCTAACTCTCCTTGTTCTCCTCCTCTCTGGACACCTTTGGGAATGGGCCAGCGCCTTGCCTGGGTGCATCTCTCTGCCCGGTGGTGTAGCCGGCGTCGCGCGAGAGTGAGGAGAGCGACGGGCAGGTCATAGAGCCTTCCCTCTCCTCTCCGTCACTCGCTTTGCCCTCGGGTGACTTTTGGCCTTTGACTGAGCGACCCCCGCCTTGACCCGCCATGCCCTTCGGGCTGAAGCTGCGGCGCACACGGCGCTACAACGTCCTGAGCAAGAACTACTTTGTGACAAGAATCCGGCTGCTGGACAACAATGTGATTGAATGCACCCTGTCGGTGGAGAGTACGGGACAGGAATGTCTGGAGGCAGTGGCACAGAGGCTGGAGCTGCGGGAGGTCAGTGCCTTACTTTCTGACGCTGCATAAAAACACAAAATAATAGGTCAAAATGTAATCTGTGCAATCTACTGGGGCTTAATTGAAGTCCTACATAATGTGGCATTAGTTAGAGACAGTATTGGCTTATTGTCTTTGCTTGTGTGATTGTCACACTTTGCTCCTGACACCCAGCGTGTGTCTCCTTGCCCTCCTCTGTCTCTGTTGTTTGTCTCTAACGAAGCATGGCTACCTCCATCCTCTTGTCAGGACGCAAGAAAGAAATGGTGCTCATCACCTCGTCACAATTAACCTCCCCTTTGCCTTTGTGTGCTCCTCTCTTCCTCCTCCTCTGTAGTTCTCGGTTTTAAACCCTCATCGTTTCTGTCCTGGGTTTTATGCTTTCCTCATCTATACTGTGTCAGAAGTTTTCAAATCTTTTGAAATGTGCTTCGATACACGGAGTTAAGCGTTTTTACGATGAGAAACCTGGAAAGTTCGACCTTCACTTGTGTTCAGTCCAATTTACTTAAAATCCCCAAAATAAAACCCAGTGCAGATTAGTGAATCTATCCAATGACTGGTTTATCATTGTGTAATTTTTTTTTTGTTATAACTATAGATGTTTTAGGACTCAGAGGTTTGTTTGATGAGCTGCGCAGTCGACATCTTCAAACAAACATTTACAACGTTGCTACAGCAAGAAACTGCTCGGATGCAATCTTTTGTTAGAGAGTGATTTTACTGTATGACGCCAACATTAAATGCTTAACTTTAGTGGCTGAAATGCTAAAACTCTGAAAATGTAATGCTGCAAGCTAAGGAAGATATTTAGGAAATTGTGGATTAATGGATTCAGCAACAGTATCACAATTACATGTCCTCCTGATATCATGCTGTTAAAAACAAAAAAAGAAAAATGAATAATTAACAATTGTACTATAAAGACCAAGGAACACGCCAGACTGACCGGGGATGAAACTTAAAGTGACGCGCTACATGTGGCATGGCACCCTGAACGCACCGTCTGTATAGCGACACGGTAGTGGCAGAATCATGCTATGTGCGGATGTGCGTTTGCCTGAAGAATGATGGAAACTGATGAATGTGTGTGTTTGAGTGAGTCTCTGAGGTGTGGTGTAATAATGCACACTCACACAGTGTTGTAGTATTTGCCAGGTGTCAGCGATGCTATGAATAAAGGGGTGTAACACCACAACTTTAGCAGCCATCTGCCTCCTTTGTGCACTTCATCTCAGGATGTTGCGTGGGTTTGTCGCTTCATCTCTTACCGTCAGTATACATAAGAGTGACTTTGTTATGCGAGCACTGTATGCGGCAGCTGATGCCTCCAGCTGGAGCAATTTTATTAAAGGAAGGTTAAGTAACACAGAGGAAACAGATGTGTTTATGTCTCTGTGGCACCGGTGACTTAACAGGTGACAACACACACACACACACACACACATACATAAATGTCAACGCTTCTCTGTAAATGATACGCAGAAATGTTATTTTAAAGCTAGTGGGGGAAAAAAAGTTTAAAATTAGCAATACGGGTCAGGTCGATTGTTTTATAAGCGACGTGAACAATAATATGAGTTGTTGGAGTTAAAACAAAGTAGATGTAAAATGAAGGATAAATGTTTATAGTTTTCAATGCTCGATCAGCAGTGTTGGTTTTAAATCCCATAACAAAAATATTTCTCTCCCAGCTTGAAATGGATAAAATATTTGTATTGTATTTGTATTGACAATACATTTTAGCGAGTAAGGCCCGTGTAATTTCTTGTGAACTCCAAGAGACGGCTGGTTGGTTAACTCACAGACACGACATTTTATTCCACCTGACGACCTTCTATTCTTTTCTCTTTTCGGTTTGCAGACCCATTACTTCGGACTGTGGTTCCAAGGAAAGACCCAGACACCAGCGCAGCGCTGGGTAGAACTCGAGAAACCCCTCAAGAAACAGCTGGACAAGTTTGGCAATGAGCCTCAGCTGTTTTTCGGAGTCATGTTCTACGTTCCCAATGTTTCCCGTCTGGAACAAGAAGCCACCAGGTAAGAAGTCTTAAATAAATCTCTGGTTTATGGGCAAAGAGAGTGTGACTTTCAATGAGGCTGTTTGGCGTACAATGGGGGGGCAGATGGTTCAAATGTTGAAAGTTTACATTTTGTAATTTTGTTGTTTGTTATTGTGGGTTAAAACATCTGCAGCTGTGTGAGGAATATGTGGCAGCGTGTTCCTGATCACATTTCCAGCTTCTTGCAAAAGTATTAAAATCCTCTGTGGTAACTCTTTGAGTTTTAATTCAACAAATAGTTTTTTTTTTTATTCAGTCATTTAAATAATTGCTAACATATTTTTATAGATATTTTAGCAAGTTGATAAAATGAGGTGTTTCTTATACTGAGCAGCTTTATTCTTTGAATTTGCTATATTTTCTGTTCGATAGCAAGAGCACAGAACAAAAATAGCTTCAACATCGTCAATCATTGCCATTATTTCCTCTTGCCACCGCGTGTAGTCTGGGAGTGTGTTAGCAGGGTTGTGAATGAACATGTTAGGTAGCTGCGAAGAGTGCACGCGGGGGTCAATGTGCAGCGGACAGTCTGGCACGTCAGACTGATTTACGCAGAAAAAACACACGGCGGCTCGCACTCTGCGGCTCTTCCTCGCGGAGAGCCGATGAATTTGTGGCTTCTGCCCCACTGGATGTGGGATAGGTCGGTGGCAGGTCGCAGCTTGACGGCTTGACACAAGAGAGAATTCGAAGGTGTGTGTCTGTTTATTAGCCATTTCTTGCGCTGAATGACCTCGGTTTTTCTAGAAAGGCAGGATGGGACATGAACTGATGTGGCTTCAGTGGAAGAAGGAGCTGTTTTTGAGCAACTTGTGCTTGAGACAGTGGAAAGCGGGTGTTTACACTCGTGTTACACAGAAACCAGGAGTTAGTCGGGTTAAAGGGTGGTATTCCAGGAATCCCCTGTAGGGTTTTATGATGTGTGTGCATAGGGGTTAAAGGGGTTGGCGGAGGTTATGATGAGGGCTTGAGGACAATTTAGGAAACAATAGTTTCTCTCTTTTTTTTTAAGCCCACCCTCTTTTTGTTGCCAACCCTGAACATGGTGTCACCTTTACTTCTCTTTGAGAGCAGAACTCCCCACGTTGAGCGCCAATAGCTCTCAGTCATTTTCTCAGTGTCCCTTCATCGTCCTTCGTGTTCCTCCCCCCTCTTTTTCTTCTTCTATTTGTCAGGAATGCTGGCACAGCCGTCCAGCGTAGGAGGCGGACCACACATTCCTCACAGCAGAAGTGCCGGGGATAAAAGGGGGAGGGGACGTCTGGTTTACTAAAAACACACACACTCCTCTCACACTGCCCTAAGAAGCCAGCTGCAGCCCTGTCAGAGGCGTTAGCTATAATGCAGCGCAGCGTAAGATCGTACATGCTCCCTGGGAGTTTAAAATTGAGAATGATAACCATTTTCAAGAAATTTGAAAAAGTTTTAGAGCAATTAACCTGTTTTTATGCATCTGCAGATTTTGTTTTTGCAGAATTCACGAGACCGAACACCGTCTTCTCTAAAAGTGCAATTCTTTCAGATAGCTTGCAATTTGAAGATTGACTTTAAATTGCAAATTCCCTGAAATAGATACCTGGTTCAGGGAAAGGGGAGGGTAGACTTTTAGCTAAATGAGTGACACAGGCACAAGTGGAGACAGAGAGAGTACAAGTTTGGCTGTAAATTTTGGCTTTAGACGGTGAGAATTGTATGTTCTCGTGTTTTTCGGGATTTATGGTCTACTTTATTAAATAACCGCTGACAAAACAGAAAAAACATTCTTTAAACTTTAATAGTGAATCACACACAGGAAAAAAAAAAAAATCAAAACCATTTTGCTTTAAAAAAGCAAAGCGTTGAGTTTGTGTAAATTTGCTGAGTGTAATGTGACTTGTTTTGATGTGGTCAGGTCTTTGAAGTGCAGGATTTGACTGATATGTAACCTGAAACTGGATCTCACTCTCTTCCTGTCTCCATGCAGCTGCACAAATGAACCACAGCACTGTTTAAATCTCTGCACGCTTTTTTTTTTTAAACATGAACTTGAATTCTGTGCTGCCTGCGTGTAGCTGTAGTTTAACAGAATGTTGGTTTACAGTTAGTTTACAGTTCACTTCGAATACATTATTTTGTATTTTTCTTCCATTCTTTGTTTTTTTTTTTTTAATTAGCAAACTGGATTTCTGCCATGTTGTCCTAACAATAATCTTTACTCTCCCGGTAGTTTGTAGTTAACAACAAAAAGGTACTTTATATTTGCACTGGTCGAAAAGCAACAGCTCAAGCAGGAAAGGTAACAATCCCGGTCATACCGTTTTGTTTTTGCAACCTTCATCATTTCTACTTTTTTCAAACATTCATTTCCACCATGCAAGCTGATTGGATGAGTATTTCGATGTGTTTTTAAAAATAGATTTACGCCCACCTCAACAATTACTGTCACTCCTGGTAAAGATGTTGAAAACTCATTCAAACAAACAAGTTTTACGTTGCCTCTAGTCTAATTTAAATGAGAAAAAAAATCTGAGAACATTTATTTTCTTAGATAAAAGTCTTTGAATAGTTAAGAAAATCACTGGTGTCACAACTGCGTACATCTCTATCTGTTCCAAGACTGAAAATTTAACTGATGCAAGTTTTCAGTTTATATTTTACTGTTTAAGCAGGGAACATTTCTAGGAACCTTTAATTATTAATCCACTACTTCTTGCTTCACTGGGGTATGAATATGATGAGACACAGGTCCATTGGCAAAAGTTAAGAAAAAAAAAAAAGATTTTTTACACAGTGTCATACAGCAAACTGCTCAGTGAGAAATGGTGTCCACATGAAACTGTTTTGTATAAGACACCAAACTGATAAGGTCAAGCGTTGACTGCCACTTTTATGCCACATTGACAGGTGTCAATGGCAAGGTGCTCAAATTTTGGTATTATCCATTCATATTATGGAAAGTGAAGGAATTTGTCACAAGAAATGTAGGCAGTCAGCACAATTGATTATGAAATCTCAGCTATCCGTAGACAGAGTGTGCAGAGTCTGAGTGGCTCGCAGAATACGCAAGGCATGTCGGAGTACGTGGGAGCTTTTAGTTTAGTGTTATTGTGTTTTTTTTTTTTTTTTTTTTTGCTCGTTGTCAGGAAGCAAATCGTCTTTCAAATGAATATCCGCTCCACATTGATCCGGTGTTCAGTTTTAAGGGCCTGAAATACAAGAACTCACTGAAGACGTGAAGAAGTGTTCAAAGAATCGAAAACCTTATAGAAGCAAATTTAGATTACAGGAAAGGAGCCAGTTGGTTTATAGCAACTATTTTGTTTGAAAGAAGAGGAAAGCTATTTCCTGATTTCAGTGATGCTGTAGTTTAATATTTGGTCACCTCTGTTGTTTCTGCCGACACAATCAGTATCCCTGTCCGGAGCATTTTTTTGTGTCTGGCACATACAAAAAGTAAAAAAAAAACAACCAAAAAAAAAATTCTATTTATCCTGGCTTCAGGCTACAATAAAACAAATACCAGAACTTTTGTTGTAATAGAAAATCAGTTCTCCTCTGTCGAAAGATTAACAGCTTTATTCCTTAATACTCCGACACATTTTACGACCAGGTTTGCAATTAGATATGTTGAGGGTCTTTTCTCAGAAGATCTCTTTCAGAGAGCGGGTCGCAGCCAGTGTGTGGTCCAAACCTTCTGTTCCCCCATGTGAAGGGGAGGAAAAACGTCTCACAGAGAGTGAAGACCGTAAACGAGAGTTGTTGACCGGAGCGAGGCCAGCTGGCCCCAGTGGCCCCCGAGGCCACCATCAGCAGCAGCCTTGAAATTGAAGCTTTGTTCAGCTAGTTTTCACCAACACACGCACACACGGTTACACGCGCACACACACACAAGCAGCAGCTGTACTCTGTTGCGCCTCTTGCTGATTCAACACATTTCAAAGTGAAATTCTCCTGCCACCCACACAAACCCTCACAGGGCTGAGGGGTGCTGAGGGTGATACCCATGCAGAGGTGGAGGGAGTGAAGGAGCGGGGCGGGGGGACGTTCCGGGGGATCTCAACCATATGTACACACATACTGACATCCAGTCTTGCATGCACACATGCTTACAGGATTGTTGTCCAAGCCACTCGGACATCTGGTTGCATGTCTTTTACTAGCGGGGCTTGGACATGCGTGGGTGTATAAAAGGCTCTTTGTGCCTGCTACTGCGCCTGGACGTCCAGCAGAATATTCTGCTTTGAGGAAGAAACTCCAAGAGGGAAAGCTCTACCTCATGTATAAGTGTGTAGATTCACCAGCTGTTAAAGCAGCATGAAGTCATTCTGACATACCTGTTTGAGATTCCAAAAGGGACTTCCATGTGAACGAGCGTGTGCAGTAATGTTTCTGCGTGTGTTTGGGCCATTTAGGCAAATACTAATGACCCGTATGAGTTTACTCCTCAATTGTCAGACGATTCTCTTTGTGCCATTCTGCTCCTAGACTGAATCAAATTTAGGTGTCTGCTTCGAGTTTTTTTAGTGGGTTGTTGGTCCTTTGTTTGAAATAGTGAGGGGTTAAAATATTTTGCCACAACACGATCCCCCTGAAGAATCCAATAACCCATCGCTTTTTGCCCATCATGTACCAGTAGACGTATGTAAAAGAAACTAGATTTAGCCTGTGTTGATTTTGGCCATATGTTTTGGGTTGTTTTCTCACAAGCAGATTATTTATTTTTTTTTAAATTCCTGGCATTTTGAAGGTGTTCAGGCCCAGAGCATCCTGATCTATTCTTAGCAGTGGGCATGACGTGCTTTTTTCCCCCCACATATTTATCCTTTCCTTTATGACAGGCTGACCTAGAGTGTTGCCAAAAGGTTCAGCCTTCTCATCTGTCCAGAGCACAAAGTTCCAATTAAAGTCCCAACAACGCCTTCCAAACTCCACAGATTTATCTGTCGAATGGCAGAGCAGAAAAGGTTTCTCCAGGAAACCTGGGACGTTGTTATGCTATTCACAGTTTTAACCCCAAGATCATTATTGTTTTCCATTATGCTGTAAAAAGAGCTCAAGTTTAAGTGCTTCCAGTTGCTTAAACTACTTAATTTTTGAGCTGTAGTCGCGTTCAAAGGGAGTTGCTGTTTTCTTGTTGCCATTTCCTGACATGTTCTATTGTCTTGTCTATTTGAAGAGGGGCTAAAGGAACTAGTAGTTTTTCCCAAGTCCCGGTCAAGTTCAAAGTCTTTGAGTGGCAAGTTCAGGCCAAGTTTTTAGTCTTTCAAAGAGCTTAAGACTTTGGTGTGATCAGTTCTAACCTTCACTAATGGCTGAATTTGTGTTTAGGATTTTTTTTTTTTTTTTGACTGTCACCTCAATGACTGCCTCTGTCAATTATAATTGTTTCTTTAGATTATAAAATGATCTGAGATAACAATCTTAATTTTTACCTTCTGGTAAAAAGGTGATAGCACTCTTTTTTTTTTTTTCCTTTGGACGCTCCATTTGGAACCGTTGTTGTTTTTTTGTTGTTTTTTGACCACATCTTTACTTTCACAGCTATTTCAATAGCTTGTCATCTAATTCATCTGGCCTCAACCATGAGTAAACACTATCATGTTGTTTCCCATCCAACCTCAGAAAAGAACCGACCGCTGCCGACTTTAACGTCCTCCGAGCGCCGCACCGAGACTGCAGGGAAAACATGGAGGGGTTTTGAAAAACAAAATCCACAATCGTTGGAAAGGTTTTGTGTTCTGAAAGGCTCCTCCCCCTTCCTGACCACATCAGGCCCCGCCCCCCTCCGTTTGCTCCAGCCTCCTCTGTGGTTGGGGTTGGCTTAATTAGAGGGTTGCCACGGGAACAGAATGGCATCTTAGCCAACGGGGTGTAATGACAGGGTGAGGGGAGGAGGGCGGGGTCAGATTATAGGTCTGTGAGTATGCCTAGAGGAGCTTGAAAAAGAAAAGAAACACAAAGAAACAGCAGAGAGGATGTGACAGTTTATGAACTCTGAGCGATGCGAGGTGGGAAATGAAAAGTTTTACAAATTAAAAAAAAAAAAAAAATCCTGGATTTCGTGTATTTTTGGTCATGTGAGGGAGTGACCAAACATGCGACTGTGTGGTTTCTAAATCACCTTGGTCGCTCTCTGTGTATTAACTTGTGTCTGACCATGTGTCGGAGAAGGTGGCTCACAGCCCACATCAGGAAGACGCAGCCTGTGTGCCATGACAGCACAATGGGAAACACTGTGGGAGTTTTCACGCAGCTGAGCCGGGTCGCCCCAACGGTCCTTCCTGTCCTCCTGTGTGGCCACTTTCATTCTTCAAAACACAAACCTCCAGCAGGATGGTGGCTAAAAGTGGACAGAAAGCAGCTTGGAGCTTTAGGAGTTTTATTTATTCCAGCCCTTAGGGGCTCTTTTTCCCTCTCTCTCTCTCTTTCTTATGATGAATTTCACCACATTTTCTGATAGCAGAGCGTGGCTTTAGCAGTCCGAGCTCTGTCATTTTATTGGTTTACACTTGATGAAACCACCGCCGTCCAAAACCACAGTGAAACCTGTCATAGTTTGCCTTAGAGAGCAACTTCAAGTTTCCTCTCTCGCGTTGTGCTAAAGATTTGTCTCAGCTCAACATGCTCTGTGTTCCACGAACAATTACAGAGCTACAAAATCATTTAGTTTAGCTTCCACTTGGCATTCCACTAGAGTCAAAAATGAGTCAGTGGTATTTCAAACACTGACTCACTTCTGCAGCAGGCCTCTTTGGCTTTGTTCAGGAGAGCCAGAATAGTCTTGACGCACACTTTCTGTCGCACCGACCAGAAACAGAAGAATACGTCTTCTGTGTGTGTGTGCTGTCCGCATGTTTGCAATCCTTCCATCAGTAAAACACAACTCCGTTCTGATTCTGTGGATAAATGTGTCGCGCTTCAAGCCATCAGAGTTTCCAGCATGGGACTTTTATAGGTTGGTGTTCAGAGACTGCGGCTTGGTGAAAAATCTAACATTAACTCCCAACAAAGTCTGGAGGGTTTCTGAGAGTTAATAAGTCACCACCCACCTACTCGGATTTATTTTACCCGCAGTTTTTTTTCTTTTAAAGCTACTACCGATTCCAAGGCTGCTGTTCATTAACTTCATAGCGCTTCCGGTTTAAACAAACAGGCTTTGGCAAACTAAACATTTATTAACGAGGACTTGCCCGGTTGAAAGTAGCATAACCTACATCATCAACCTACATCAGTGGCGTAAAGAAGTTGGGTTTGTTAGTTTACACAAATAGAGGGAATTGTCTACAATTCACATGCTGTGTTTTTAAAAAATTTGTAACCGTTGCAGAACTTTGATTTGATGTGGCTTTAGTTTTGAATAATTTTAGCTTGACTTTGTGCAGAAAAAAAAAACAATACAATTATTCTCTTTATGTTTGGCAAATGGAATAAAAGTTTCATAAATCTGCAACTGTGCTATTAGAAAACCCTGCTCACAGCTCAGTGTAGTATATCCACACCGTAGCTACTTCACGACATAATTGTGAAGTAGCTAATCATTGTCCTGCACTCACACAATCCGTAAATATTACCCTTATACAGTCTGCCATACACTATCACTGTTTTTTTTTTAATCTGCTACCATAAAAACTGTCCGAAATATGTTAATGGTCATATGATGTCATTCATCAACTCACAAAATACTTCTTCTGTTTTCAAAATAAGAGTCAAATTTCTCAAGTACTATTTAGAATGTCTTTAGTCAAGAATACTTCACTAATCCCAAATGGAACGTAGATAGTAGCTCGTAATATTAGTATTCACTTATGGGCTGTGAATGAGACTTTTTCTTACCTGTTTTTGACAGTTCATGATTTTAAGAAATTTACTTTTACTCACACTTTATAGTAAGTTTCGTAGTGAATTTACTGTAATCTAGCCAATTTTTTTAAAAGCTGTTTTGGTTGGATTGGTGAAAAATAATCTGTCAAAAGGAGTGATTTTTTATTTTTATAAATTTTTTTTTTATTAAATTGAAAGTTATATTTTAAGCTGGTGGCCTAAAAGGTTAAAATATGACATTTGGCATTTGTTAAATGGCTGTAAAAATTTTTTTTTAAGCTTCTTCTTTTTTTTTGTCTTTCCCTACTCATCCATTTTACGTAGCCAAAAACATTTGGACGTATAACATATAATTCTGCACACCAGTTATTATACATTAACCACATTAATTTTCAGCCTCAGAGTCATAATGAAGGTTTGATCAGATGTTTTTTTTTAATTTTTTTTATTTGCTCTCTTTTCTCTGTAGGTATCAGTATTATCTGCAAGTGAAGAAGGAGGTGCTTGACGGACATCTGCAGTGCACTGTGGAGCGGGGGATAAGATTAGCTGGACTAGCAGTACAAGGTAAAAAAAAAAAAAAATCATGTGAATAAATTCCTAGAAAGATAGTGCAAACTCATTGTTGCTCGGGTCGTCTTGACTCTCCTACCTTATATGGCTGCATACCACGAGGGGAATCCAGTCCACTTGAGTTCCTATGGTATCAATCCTAACACATGCACACACAAATATGCCCTTTTAGTGCTCTCTGGCTTGTTCCTGGATGCAGTCTGTGTCCCAGGGGGGAATGTAAACAGAGTGTTAGCTTATCAGCAGCTCCAAGGTTAGCGTTATAGCATCAGGAAAACTCTTATCTGTAAGGAGCAAGATCCTCCACTTGGCCTCCTTTTGTCCAACAGGCAGCACTTAGTGCTCAGTATAAGCGCTATCTAAGGAACGAGCAGGTCATGGAGATATTTTGCTGCCCGGGGCTTTGATAATGTGTTGGACACACATTTTTGTTATCTTTTACAGTAAATACAAGTACAATACAAAATTGTTGAATGGTTCATTTTTATCAAAACAGTTAACATAAATGTGTTATTACAAATTATTAGCATACCTTGCACTGAATTGTTGTTTATGAACATCCACAAAAATAAGCTTTTAAACAGAAAAAAAAACTACAGAGTTATTATGCAATGAAGACTAAATATTTTGTAGCGGTGTCTAATTGTTTGATCTTGATGAGGTCGAAATAGGGATTCTAAAAAATAAAAACAAGCCGAACTAGCTTAGACCCACTTCTTTTCAAGGTGATAATAAGTCTTTTGTACATCAAATGTGATACTTTCTTAAACTGTTATGATCAACTTTTTTTTTTTTTTTTTTGAAGGAGTGTTTCTTCTTTATTTGCTGTAAATTTAGGACTTCATATGAAACACAAATCACCTGAAGGTCTCATCTCAAATGAGAAAGTCACAATTTCTGTTCCAGCACTTTTATACAACTGCCTTGTATAAAAGAAGGCTCTTACTTTATGCCATGGATGTTTTGCCACACTAGCCTGTAAAGGTGTGGTAAACGTAAATTAAGTTTTATATATTAAATGTGTTGCTTTGCTCTAAATTATTCTCATTGCTTGTCTCTGATTTGAAGCTGACTTTGGAGACTTCACCCACTTCCCATCTCAGGACTTCCTCAGAGAGTATGTGCTCTTCCCAGTGGTGAGTCCTCAAACTGCTACTACTACTGCTCAGCTAAGAATCGCATGCCTTGTTCTTGTCATGCATGCGTTGCCTGAGGGCATGCATTCTTGTGTGCTGTTAACTCCCCTGCACAGTTGATTGACAGGCTAGATTGCGACTGAAGTGGGTGGTGTTATTGAAATCATATGAGAACTAGATGCTTTTTATTAATGCAGCTACAAACATTGTTGTTGAATCTTCACAGGCATTTTGCACTGGTATCTTCTTTTTTGAGTAGTTTTATGATTTTTCTGATCTTCACCATCTAACGCTCTACGTGGCTGATATTTAGTTTTGCTTTTTTTTGTCTAATTTGCTGTTTTGTTTGCCTTTGTTTTTTCCTTGTAGAACTGGCCCAATGGGGATGAAGTGCTGGAGGAGTGGACTAAGAAAGTTGCTGAGGAGCATAAGAGTCACTGGTACACATTTCCACATTTTAATCTGTATTAACAGTTCCGGTTAGAGATTTACATGCAGTTCAATGCTTTGGGACATTTTTGGGGTCACTGTGCTAGGTGTGCCAAAGTTTCATCCATATAACCCAAAATGTTCGACTTAGATAATAAACAACAAAGGCTAAAACTTATTGTATATCTTCTCTACTGCAAGTGGAAGAGCAACAGCTTCCAGTTTGAAACTCTGACAGAGTTGCATGTTCCAACCGGGCAGAAATCACAAACAACCATCATGTCTTGTTTTGCAAAAATAAAAGAGCATGCTAAGCATCTGGATTGACTTTGACTCAGTGCTATTGTAAATTTATTGGCTCTGCTTTAAGTATGGGGTGTGTGCCTGGAAATCAGTCAGGTTAAATTAGTTTTACCATTTCTGATGATCAAATTGATCCAATATGCAGTGAGTGACTATCATCCAACTACAATATGTATTTATGTATCTGAGCCACACGTATAATTACGATGTTGGGTGAAATGCATTTATGTTAATTGATGTTTGATCAATTCACCCCTCAGAAAAGACTGGAAATGAATGACATTTATTCTGAAGATTAGTGACTGTAAAAGCCTGACCTAAAAACAGGGACGGTTCTGTCTTATGCTTTGTTTCTACCATAAAGCGGGAGGCCACCAGCTGAAGCAGAACTTTTGTACATCAAAGAGGTGGAAAAACTGGACGGTTTTGGCCAGGAGAGTTTTCCTGCAAAGGTGGCTATAAAACCAAACATATGTAGAAAAAAAAAAAAAAACTTTATTAGAAGTAATTCTTGACTGTGTTCTTATCATATCAAATTTCTTCTTTTTCCTGCAGGACAACTACACAAACGACATTTTCATTGGCATGTCTTTTGTTGGAGTGTTCGTCAAACACAGAAATGGCAGATCCATCATGCTCCACAAGTTAGTGTCCTCCCCTTTTTTCTTTTATTTAAAAAAAAAATTTTTTTTTGCATATTTTGCACCGATTCAGAACCCGTCTTTCAGAAAGCCATGCTGCTGGTTTAAATGCACAAAATCCAAGTGGTAAAAAATGTGTTTCCCTTTCTTTCGCCATTCCTTCTTTTGGATGTACTTCCACGCGTGCAACAGGTGGAAGGACATCGGTACCATAGCACACAACAAGTCAGCCATCACAGTGGAGATAACGAGCAGAGACGACACCATCAATTTTCACATGGTGAGTGTTGTGTCTGCAGGTGCTCTTGGTATTCATACACAAAACACATCCTAGGAGGTGGAAGGTTACATCTGCAGATGTGGGGGGGTGGGTGATTTCCAATAAGTGCTGTGTTGGTTGATGTTCTTTAAAGTGTTTGTCCTTCCTGTGTGTGCATGTGTGTGTGTATCTGCAGGAGGATATGGAAATGGCCAAGTACATTGCTCGTCTTTTCACGGCCAGACACAAATTCTACAAACAAAACAAAATCTGCACAGAGTAAGTCTCGAGGCCGAGCAAAAGGCCATTGTAGAACCGAGCGCAGGAACCTTTTTTAAGGTTATGTAATGGCTAAATGTAGTACGGTGCCAACTACATTTTTTATTTATTTATTTTTTTGCTGGCTCTGTTAAAGATCTCTATAAATCCTTAAAATGAATTAACCTTTTATTGCAGTGACATAATCTCACAGTGAGACATGTGGAAAAACCCATTGTTTACTTTGGGTAAAGTTATCCAGCTGGGGGAAAATCCAAGGAAATTCGAATTAGTAATTAATCACTTTAAGTTTTCGTGGGGTAGAACATGATGCATAAGCCAATATTTCTGGCTAACAGGCTGGCCAAGGCCCATATTTATCTTATGACTGTACACAGTGAGCAAGGAGGTAGAAATAAATCACTAAAACTCGCTGTTAGGAAACTGCAACAAAACGTTTCCATAACAACCATTAAATGCTGTTTTTATCATGCCTGCTGGCTGATTTGGGGTGACAGTTCATGTTCTACCTTCAGAAATGTTAACATGGAGTTTCCTAAAGCTTTACTGGGATGAGCTGGAATGTCGTTCTTCGGTCAGATGAGAACGACGTGTTCTTTGGCACAAGTAATGAACAACGTAGGAAAGTTCTTAAGTACGGTGGAAGGTCCGTGGCTCTACGGGCCCCGAGGAACTTGCTAAAGTTCTTGGTGCCTTGAATTCTTCAAGCACCTTCTGGTGGCCTCTGCTAGAAATGTCAACCAAAATTAAATCAACAGAAATAGTGGGGAAAAAAATGAGTGTTTTTGAAATGAAATGTTTATTTATTACAAACAAGTAAAATGTCAGAGAAAAAAAAATTAAATATTAAGAATTAAGAAGAAAACAACAACAACAACAAAAAAATCATAAGTGTTGAACAAAAAAACAAAATTTCCATATCCAGTTCGAAAAAGCGTAGAAAGAAATTTTGTCTAAAATTTTCAGTGTGAATTTTTATTTTTATTTTTTTTACATTTTCTTACCATGGATGCCAATAAAAGTTTCCAGCACTTTATATTGCAGTGTTGTTAATAAATTGATTTTACAGAGGTGTTTACAAAACGCTTTAATATTATTATTTTTCTTCTTATTGTAATAGAGTTCATTGCTCTGTTTTCTTGTTGAATCATCATTTATGTTGTTGGTTTTCTGTGCAGGCCCACTCACTCTCCTGCGCCGATCAGAAGGAGACCCACATGGACTCATCGCCTGTCTCTGGTATACCAGTAATTTCCATTTATTGCTAATTAATGACTGTTTATAAGTGAGAAGAGAGAGAATGAAATAGTTTATTTAGAAAAGGGATGCACAGTAAGCCGTGGCTCTTCCAGCCTCGGCTTGAATGTGGGTTGGTCTTAAAAGTTATTAAGGGTGTTGCTCCCAGTGAGACAAAGACGGCAGTAATTTCTGCTTCCTCTTCCCAGCAGACCAGACAATGGCTCGGCTAAAATTGTCACAGAAGATGATTTTACGTCTAAATCTGTCACATTCGCTCGCTTCCTTATTTTTTATGCTGTCACTTATTTGTATTTAAACGCATCTCTCTGTTCAGCCCCGGCCCCAGTCCTGCAACTTCCAGTCCGTGCACGAGCATTATCAGGACATGCAGAGCTCTCAAGGTAATTGTGAGACACATTCTCGCGTAGACATATTTAGAGCAAGTTTCACTGCCTTTATTTTACCACTTAGACCGCAGCCCGCCTCAAGATTTATTTGCCTCCCCGACAATAACTCAAACATTTCAAGTTTGGCTAATTGTGTCTTTCCCATCAGGCGTGTGACTCACAGCCCGTTTTTGTATTTTAACAGTCTCCCAGCCAATTAGAAGCCCAACTTTTTTTTTTTTTGTTGCTGTTGATGGGAGAGGGGCAGAGCGGTGACCTCATGCGTGCTACGCGCTTTCATCGACTCGCTCGCACAGTCAGTCTGCCTTATAATCCAAATTGCTTTACTCACGTTGGGCTGACAATAAAAACGGAGTGGAAAATCATTCAGGGTGTGAGACTGTACGTGGGTGTGGGATCTTTCCGCTGGCTGATCTCAAGCATCACTCTAAAGTTTCTTTGTGCAGACCAAGATTGTGTGTCTGCTTTGCTTTCAAATAAAATGATACTGTTGACATTTAGCTGACACCATTTAGCTCCTACTTGTTTCATTTGTTTTTATTAAATTAGACTAGACTCTTCTGGTAGATATTGTTGGTGAAATTTTAAGCTGCCTTTTCTTTTTAAATTCTGAACTTTACATACTCAATTTCTATGTGTTTAGTAGAATCAGGGACAACATGTTGGGGTGAGGTTTTAAAAAAAACGCCTGGACTTGCACACCAGTGTTTTTGCTTATTGGCCTATCGGATTATATCTACCCTATAAGCACTATGACTTTCAAAATATGTATAGAACTACAGCTTTGAGATTTAAAGGCTATTTCTTGCCACAATATGCGTTTGGTCATATTTGTAATGCCTAATTATAAAACTGTGCTAAATGTTTAACTAAATTTATTCTTAACATCACATTGTTAAAAGCCAGCTCTTCGCCTGTGAGTCTCCTGTCTCTCTATCAGCATATCTAGCATGTGAACACTGGTACTATTTAGGT
>NW_015113388.1:225030-225612 GCF_001443285.1 Poecilia latipinna
TTATTTTTGAACCCTTATTTATTGTAAAGTGTTGATTTTATTTTTGAACCCTTATTTATTGTAAAGTGTTGATTTTATTTTTGAACCCTTATTTATTTTGAAGTGTTGATTGTCTGAAAGACCTTACACATGAATTGCCCCATACGGGGTTTAAACCAACAACCTCAGCATTACCAGCACGGTGCTCTAACCTGCTGAGCTAACTCACCTACCTTACAAACTGTTGAGTTTCCATGGATTTAAGAAGAACTTACATGATCTTACCACAATGGAGATTTGATAAAAGTGCTTATATTCCAATGTTTTTCAAAACAACATACATAATATTTTATTTTCCAGAGATTTTGTATTTTGAAGTGTTGATATTATTTTTGAACCATTTTTAATTTTCAAGTGATTGTATTTCAGAGATATTTTTTTATTTAATGTCTTCATTTTATTTTTGAACCATTTTTTATTTGTAATTATTGTTTTTAATTTTTAGCCATTTAGCCAATTCTCTGTAGAACCATTTGTCTCTGCTAATGGCATCTTTAATACATTTTTTGATCTCAGGCTTAATTTATGGACTGTAATGTGAAA